>NC_043708.1:4143984-4159889 GCF_006229205.1 Suricata suricatta | reverse complement strand
GGGGAGGGAGCTTAACCGAATCACTGGCCGCGAGGAACACAAGTGGGGGGACGCAGGAATGGCTGACCCGCCAGAAAGGGCCCAGGTCAGGTGGGGAAGCAGGAGGCCACCATCGCGGCCGCAGCGCCAAGCGTGTGCAGCACGGCGGCTGGGGGCCAGGGGTCAGAGACCAGTGCGGCCACCGCCCCGTGGAAACGCGTCCTGGGAAGCCGGGCACAGAGATGGCCCTCTGCTTCCCAGGTCCCAACGCAGATGGCCCTGGGCACCAGGAAGGGGGCAGCGCCACTTCCTATGCTGAGTTCAGCCTGTCACACACGTGCTGCACGTGCCCACGCACGCCCAAGCCGACCCGTCAGCCTTCCAAATTGGGCATCTGGCTGAAGGAACTCGATTTTCACCCAGAACCCGTTACCAGGGAGCGTGAGGGGCAGTTTTTACCTTCCTGGTCTCTGCCCAGAAGCAGCTCAGGGAAGAGGGCACCCAGCCCCCAGGCAGGGACGAGAGGGAAGAAACAAGGCAGAGACATGCGCGCTGCCTGTCCGCAGGCTGGAAGGGTAGGAGGAAGGCAGGTTCCCGGGGTGGGTGTGTGCCGTGGGGCAAAAATGAAAAACAGCAGCGTGAGGGTGAGCCCAGGCCCAGAGCTCAGTTTTGCAGACACAGAACTCAGAGGCTCTGAGATTCCTTCCCAGACCTGCATTTCTAGAGGCTGGTGGTGAGCTTTTCTGTACAAGATCACTGATCCGAGGGGAGGAAAATCAATGAAAGCCCATTGACTGAAAAATATAATGGCCTAGAATTTTTCTTAGGAGAAAAAATAAAAAGCTCCAAACCACAAGTCATGTCCAGGGTCTATTAATAACACAGAAAGCCGGGTGGGCAGACAGGCAGGTGGGGACACCCGGGGCCTCTGTATGAAAGAGGGTCTGTGGGAGACTGACACAGGGGAGGCAAGGGAGAAGGAGGCGTGAAGAGGGGCACAGCGGAAAGGGCTGGGAGAAGGCGCCGGAAGGGAGAGCGGGCGCAGGGAAGGGGAAATAGCGGGCGCACAGCTGCAGAGGCCGGGACACAAGTGACACAACTCTATGCAGGTCACTGTGCGTGTCAAAGAGAACACCTTGCTTCTAGAAGCAGCTTCCAGCTCCTCACCGAGTCACTGCCTTAAGCCTTGAGGCATCCGTCCCAGGGACCCGGGGTGGGCGGTCCTCCCCAGGAACCTCCCTCCCTCCCTGGCCCCTCCCCCAGCCCCTCCCTTCCGGCCCCCTCCCTCCCCAGCGTGCTCCAGTTCCACCGAGAGGCTTCAATTCTCCGTCCTCCCAGAGCCTTGCTGGAGGGCCGCGGCACTAGTGCGTGTGCATCCCGGGCCCCTCCGGGCTCAGGCCGCACTGGGTACAAACAGGCCACGGGGAGAGGAGAGGGAGAGACCAGCACAGAGCTTGAGCCGGGCCTGGAAAGGGGCCCGGGGGGGCTCCGGGGACGCCGGTGAAAGGGCCCGTGCGCAGAGAAAGAGCCTGGGGAGGAAGACCTCCAGGGCCGAAGGGCAGGGAGGGGACGAGGCACGTCTGGGTGCCCGCGGACGGCCAGGAGCGGCTCGAGAGCCAGCTGGCGGAGCAGCAGGGCCCACCGAAGGCTTCCGAGGACAGGTGGGCGCCGCGGGGCCGGCTCAGCCCCGGTGGTGGCGGCCCGGCCAACCCCGACGACGGCAGAAAAGGCGCTTTCGGTTCAGGCTGGCGCTCGGACCCCGGCCTGTGCATCTCAAGTGCTTGGACTAAACCAGCTCGAGGGTCCTTTTTGACTCACGTGCTGCACCTCCCAGCAAGTTACTGAGCTCTACCCGCACCTCCTTGCCCTCAAGAGGTCTGGGTGCTGAACCCAGGGGACCCCGCGGGGCGGTGGCCGCCCGGAGCCCTGGGTCGCTGTCGAGCGGACTCATGGCTGTTTTGTCTTCTGTACAGTTTGCAAGGGAGACGGCCCGACGGCCCCACACGGCTCGGAGGCACGAGGCAAGAGCGCACAGGGTCGTGGGCCCAGCGCTGGCCTCTCCAGGGGGCGGGGTGACCGTGCAGGGAGAGGGAAGAGAGTTGTGGGAAGCACTTTAAAGCGGCTAACCCTGCACGACGGCTTTCAAGTAAGGAGAAAACGATCAGGTACTAATTCCCCCTTCCTGCAGGGAAGGAAATGTTACTGCCGGCTAAGTGCTCAAAAGGTCTGACACGAAATGAAAAATGATGGAGGGAAAAAAGCACAAATTCAAAATAGACGATGTGGCTTCCCCAAGATTTTCTTCGTTTGCTGCTTTTCTCTCTTCTTTTAAATTTTTAAAAAATGTTTATTTTTGAGAGAGAGAGAGCGCACGCAGGAAAGGGCAGAGAGAGGGAGACACAGAATCCAAAGCAGGCTCCAGGCTCCGAGGTGTCAGCACAGAGCCTGATGTGGGGCACGAACTCATGAACGAGAAGATCATGCCCTGAGCTGAAGTCAGTCACTTAACTGAGCTGAGCCACCCAGGTGCCCCCTCTCTTTTAAGTAGACTCCGTGCCCAACGTGGGGCTTGATCTCACAACTCTTGAGATTCTGAGTCATGTGCTCCACCACAGAGGTAGCCAGGCGTCCCTGCTTCTTTCCCTGATTACACAACACACACTTGTTTGCACACCCGCACACACGGCAGCGTTATTCACACCTAAGTGTGGAAGCAGTCCTGAGTGGCCACGGCAGCACGGACCGCCGGATGCGGTGTGTCCACACACGGCACCGCTTCTCAGCCTCAGGAAGGCAGGGGATTCTGACACCTGCTCCAACACTGAGGCACGTGCGGGACGTGAAGTGACATCAGACGGTCACACAAGGACACTGCGTGGTGTGCTTACACGGGTGAGGCGCCCAGAACGGTCAACTTCACAAGGCGGCAAGTGCACGTGGGCGCGGGGCTGCAGGGACAGGGCAGGGGCTTACACTAACAAAGTCTGGTCTGCAAGCCGCTGAGTTCTGGAGATGGTGAATTCACAACAGTGTGAATGTGCTCAGTGCCCCTGGACTGGGCCCTGAAAAATGCCTACGATGGTACATTTTATGCTTGGTCTTTTATTGCAACAAAAAAAAATCACAAAAAAGACCACATATGTGAAAACTACGTACACCTGTAACAAAAAACCCACCGCCCAGAATCCCAGTTCCCAGAAGCAAACTGCAGTTTACATTTTTCCTCCCATAGTCGGGATTACACTACATACCCAAATGTTCTACATTTTTGGTGATTTTACCATAGCAGTTTTTCATATTATTAAAGCTGTTTACAAAATTTAAAAGCCAGGGCGCCTGGGCGGCTCAGCCGGTTAAGTATCGAACTCTTCATCTCAGCTCAGGTCCTGACTGTTTGCGACTCTGAGCCGTGCATCGGGCTCCGTGCTGAAGGCACAAAGCCTGCTTGGGACTCTCTCTCCTCTCTGCTTCTCCCCAGCTTGTGCTCTCTCTCAAAATAAGTAAATAAGCTTAACGAATATTCCATCAAAGTACCAAGAGAAAAACCCGTCAGCCGTACAGAACAGTGGCCCCACCTTTGGCGTGTCACCCCCTCCCTCCCACTCCCTGCCCAGTTCCCAGAGGGAAACACAGTCCAACCTGTGCCATGTGCCAAGAACAGACAGCCGGTGGTTCCAGTGGGTTCACAGGTCCACGGTGCTGGACCAACGACCCCAACTCTCTTAGCCCTTTCCTCATAGTCCTAAAGTGGCTGCCACAGCCCTAGTCATCACACTGGTTTTTGGCAGGAAGGAAGAAGTAGGACTGTCTTCTCTTGAGGCTTTATTTTTTCATCAGGGAGGCAAAGCCAATTCAGTAATAACCTTTCATTGGCCAGGACTGGTTACATTTTCTTTGACTCCTTCTCAGATCAGTCACTGGCTAAAGGGAATAAGGTGGCCCTGGCGGTTTGGCCAGTCGTGATTTATCTGCTAAGCAAAGGTAGTTCCTCAGACCCTTTCCAGGGGATCAGATTTCTCCCTGGTACCTGCCATGAGAAAACTGGGGTTCGAAAAAAAGGGAGCACTGGGTGCTAAAAGCAGTCCTCAGCCAGGCCACAGGGACCCCCAACACATTCTGCTCAACAAACGCATCCACACACATGCATGTGACACGGTAATGCGTTTGGCCACTCCTCCAGGGTGTGTCTAGATTTATGATGTGGAGCCCCAGTTTGCCAGGGGACCCCCCTGAGAGCCAGCCGCCGGGAGTGAGCTGACAGGAGTGGGCTGGATGACGGTCAAGACACCTCCCCACCTCGGCGTCCTTGCTGCAGAAATAGTTTACGGGGCGGAGATTTACACATTACATTTTGTATATAACACAGAAGTTGCTAAATTTGGATCCTATAAAAACACATTTGAATACAGGGCAGGGGATGGGACTGAAAAGCCAGTCTGTGTGAAGAACAAGCAGCGGCCAGTTTGCAACCCTGAACGCTGAAACCTAGGAGTTCAGATAAACTCCGACGTTGTAAGCTCCCTGCTGGACAGGGCTACCTGCCCAGGACGCTTCTATTCTCTCCACGAGTAGGCTTTGCATCGAGAATTCGACGGTTTGGGGGGAAGGGGATGAGCAGCGTCCGAGAGAAATCACCACTTAACGGCCATGAGAGATGTGTGTGAGCAGGTGTGTAAGGCACTTCTATCTGCCGGTAATAGAAACAGCACAGCCAACCTGCTAACCATGGGATTGATGCATCATTTATTTATTGCCATTTATTGCCACAGGAAATGGTCTTTTGATGTGGATTCTCGTTGCTGGGGTGGGTGCGAAGGGACTTTATTTGCAATGCCATTCGCTTTAAAAAGGGTTGGATGAGGGGCGCCCAGCTGGCTCACTAGGTGGAGCGTGCAACTCTTGATCTTGGGGTCCTGAGTTTGAGACCCACGTTGGGTGTACAGATTACTTAAATAGATAAAAACTCTAAAATAATAAATAAAATGGGGGTCTCAGTCAGTTAAGGATCTGACTTCAGCTCAGATCATGATCTCGCGGTTTGTGGGTTTGAGCCCCACGTGGGGCTGTGCTGACAGTTCAGAGCCTGGAGCCTGCTTGATTCTGTGTCTCCCTCGCTCTCTGCCCCTCCCCCACTCGTTTGCGTGCACTCTCTCTTCCTCTTTCTCAAAAATGAATTAATGTTAAAAAATTTTTTTATGCGGGGCGCCTGGGTGGCTCTGTCGGTTAAGCGTCCGGCTTCAGCTCAGGTCATGATCTCACGGATCGTGGGTTCGAGCCCCGTGTCAGGCTCTGTGCTGACAGCTAGCTCAGAGCCTGGAGCCGCTTCTGAGTGAAGGGCTGGCGACTTTGATGGGGGTTGGGAGACTGGAGGCAGGTTCTCTGCCCGGTGAGACCGTTGTCCACATCTTTAAGGAATCGAACCCTCTGGAAACTCTGACTTCTAGCTTTCCCGGCTTACTCGTCTGTAAGACTTTTTGAGAGAGGTGATCGTTCCCGTTTGCAAGCAGACAAACAAGTGTCTGGAAATTAGACATCATTCTAGAAAATCCATGTCAAACACGGTGAAAAATCATCAGTCTTGAAATTAGTTTTATAATGTGAAGGAAGCAAAGACTGGTCTGCCCCAAGCTACAAGAGAGTGGTGTGTATTTCTAATTATTTCTCCAAAGCACATTCAAAACGGAAATTCCCTATGCGGACTGCGCTTTGGGAAGACCATCTCATTCTGACCTGGTGCTCGAGGGACTTTGGCAAAGTATCCTCCCGCTTTTGTTTCTTTAATTTCATAAATTTTTTAAAATGTTTTTTATTTATTTCTGAGAGACAGAGAGAGGCAGCGCAAGCAGGGGAGGGTCAGAGAGGGGGACACGGAATCCGAAGCAGCTCCAGGCTCCCAGCTGTCCGCACAGCGCCCGACGCGGGGCTCGAACTCACCAGCCGTGGGATCATGCCCGGAGCCGAAGGCGGACGTTTAACCGACTGAGCCCCGCAGGCGCCCCAAGGGAAGGGGTTCTTTCCTTTTTTTTTTTTTTTTAACTCTACTTCAGATATTTTTTTTTTCTTACTCAACATTAGGCTTTGATAAGTACAAAAGTTCACAGGTACAAAAATTTCTGTACAGTCCTGTGGTCGTCAAAAAAACCCTGTGAAACACAACGATTTTTTAATCTGGGCAGTATCTGTTTCTATACATCCAAGTGACAGTCTTCTTGAAGTGTGGCTGTAAAAACAGTGGGAAGTATTGCACTGTGACTACGTTAAAATTTTTAATGACTCTTTTCCCCTTGTTTCAGGAAATCTAGGTCACGACATTTACGGTGGATGGATTCCTCATTCGTATGTTGTTAGACCAATATGTCTGCCTCTTCAGGGCTTCAGTGAGGACACCTTCATCTTTCTGCCTCTGACGCCCTGACCACCGGAAGGTTCTGACATCAGCCTCAAGAGCCAGGACAGCCCGATTTAGATGTACAGCTATGACCCGGGAAGGGGTTATTTCTAACTAGAGGATCTGGGGTATGCCGTGAGGCAGGATCCGAACCCAGTGGAGACGTGGGTGGACATGAGGAAGGTGTTTCTTAACGGGCGGGGTAAGAGCAAAGGCAGGGAAACCACGCCAACTTCTGAGGCTGGATGTCAGGGGAGGGGCCGAGGCGGAGCCGGACCGTGAGGAGGGAATTTACTTAGCACCCACTACAGCCAGGAGCGCTGTCCGTATTATTTCAATCTACCATTACAACAACCTTGAACATCAATATTCTTATCCTACAGATGAAGAAACTGACCCAGAGATATTAAGAAACTCATCTAGGATCTCTTAGTTAATAATATTCAAATCCAGGTCTCGCCCCCCTTTGTGTGTGCTATGCTAGGTTTCCTTAAAACCCAGCGAAGGCTTCTGGACTGATCCCACATGCCGCCGGGTGGGGGAGGACGAGGCAGCCGTGGTGCTGCTCAGACAGGCCTCCCATGCGTCCCGACTCCCTCGGGAACAGGAGGCGGACCAGACCCTGTCCTTGTCCTCAAGGAATGTTCGATTTCGTGGGAAAAGCAGACCCGGTAAGAGGCACCTTCCCCACAACGAGAACAAGGGAAACCACGACCATGGAAATGCCCTTCGAAAGAAAGCTTCCCGAGGAGGTCACCTGAGCAGTTCCGGAAGACAGTCAAGTTGAAGGAGGTGGGAAAGGCAGTTTTAGGCAGAGGGAAATGAAGTCTGGAAACAAGGCAGGAACTGCGGCCCCATGTCTGCGGAGGGCAGGACGGCGAGAAAACAAGCTGAGGCACCCGGAGCCCCAGCGGCGTGTTAGAAGAATTCAGGGGACCTCTGGGCCAGGAGGACCGGCGGCAGGGGTGGCAGCTGGCTGGCGAAAGTGCAGGTGACTAGAGAGTCCCAGCTCTCAAAAACATTCTGGAGGTGCACTCCTTGGGGGTTGGTGGCCACGCACGGGGGATGGGGGAGGGAGGGGAGTCCAAGGTGAACTCCCAAATTCGGTCCTGAGCAGCTGGGTGTGATGGTGAGGGAACCTGCGGGAGGAGCAGGGCTGCGGGGACAGAGGGGCGGTCAGGCGGGCGGGGGAGCCGCGGGACCGTGAGTGGGGCCACCTGGGGCAGCGGGGCGAAGTCCGCACAGAGAGAAGGCTGAGAGCGGTCAGCACACAGGTGGCTCTTGGGGCCCCAGGTGGGGACCCGATGGCCCAGGGTAGCACGTGGAACACGGAGAGTAGAGAGAAGGGAGAAGGTGGAGGCCAGGCGGCGCCGTGACAGCCGAGGTGGGAGGTCCAGGGACAGCGGAGCGGCTGGTGGCAGGTCCAGAGAAGGGGAGGAAGCAGGTCGGAAAGCACCCACCTGCGTGGCCGGTGACGCAAAGTCTGGTAGCGGCCAGGAGACACAGGGCCTGGGGTGGCCCAGTCGGGCTCAGGACACAGCCAATGGCTACAGAGACACAGGGTCAAGACAGAGGCTTGTTTTGAAGGACCAGGAGAGGGCGCCTGGGTGGCTCAGCCAGTTAAGCATCTGGACTCTTGGTTTCAGCTCAGGTCAGATCTCGTGGTCGTGAGATCAGGCCCCGCATCAGGCTCTGTGCTGGCAGTGCAGAGCCTGCTTGGGATTCTCTCCCTCTCTGCTCCTCCTGCGCTCTCTCTCGAAAAATAAATAAACTTTAAGGGGGAGGAAAAAAACCCAGGAGAGACACAACCCAATGAAAAGGGCCAGAGAAAGATGGCAGGCCCTGGAGCGAAGACGAGCGAAGGCAGGGAGGCCCGGGGGAGAGCTGGGGCAGAGCTGGGGCAGAGGACACGGGCTCAGCCGGCAGCCCTGCAGGGTCGGAGAGTGAAGGGAGCTCGCTGGTCGATCTATGGGGGAGACGCCTACAAAGAGACAACTGGCGCCCAAACAGATAGATCCTGATCCCTGCAGTTTTCCTAAAGGGAGGGTGGGAAGCACATTTCTTAGGGACTCGGAAGAAAGCAATTTAGAGAATGTGCTGAACAAAATGGTAGAGGGAAGCGAGGTTAGGACAAGTGAGAACTGTCCGGTGACACTAAACACACAGCTGAGGCTGGAGAGCAGAAGTTATGGCCGAAGTTTACACACGGGAGCAGTGTCCCCTGCAGTGGGTCCCAGGATTCCGGAAGTGCAGAGACAGAGGCGGGGTGATCCCAGGGTGAAGCTTTATCAGACAGAAGCGGGACGGGATGCTGAGGACGCTTGTGATTAACCACGGATTTCTAGTCTGGGAAAGAAAAGTGGGGTGAGAACACTAAATAAAGGTCTGAGGCTGAAGCAGAGGGTCAACGGGAGAGAAGGTCAGTCGGAAGGGACAGGGTCCTGGGGGCTTGAGGTTCCTGATGTGCTGCTGCTCTCAGGAATGACCAGGACCGGGATACGGCAGCTGAAGAGGGGAGATGAGGTAATGGAATCGCAGAGGCCCAAACACAGACCTGCGCGGGGCGGACCCAAGTCACAAGCTCGGGCTGGCGTGGCTCAGGTGGAACGCTGTGACGAAGCGTCACGTCTTCAAAGAACACAGGAGCAGGGGAGGCGATGCTAGAGTGGCATGTGAAGCGGCACCGGCCTCACGCCCTGTCACTGCGAGCACTGCCTTTGGCAGGACCTGGTCAGAACCACCCTAGGAAAAGACGCATGTGACCCACGATTGCACTCTTGCCGCGATGACAATGCCATTTAAGCAGAATGGTGCAAGGACGCTCCCAACCCATTCCTCAGGGAGTAAGAGGACGGCCCGGGATAGATAGAATGGTCCTTCCTCCCTGCCCCGACCTTTCAAATCCCAAGTTCAAAATTGTACGTGACCTAGGCGGGCAAAGAACTGTGCACCAGAGCGTGCCAGGAAGTCGGGGGGAACGCTGCACCAGGACGTGGGGCACGGGAACACAGAGGAGAGACCAGACCGCCTTCCCCTTCCCAACTCCCACCTCCAGGTGGCTGCTGAACCCCGCCGAACCCCACCCGGACGGTGCCTACGCCAAGTCTCCTGGGTCTACCCTCGCCAGGCAGCCAGAGTGCCTGTGTCATAAGAAGTGAGCAGGAGACAGCAGCAGATCACAGGACAGACATGTCCAAAGGGAGCTCCAGGGGCACCGGGCGGCACAGTCGGGTAAGCCTCCGACTTCGGCTCAGGTCATGATCTCACGGTTCGTGGGTTCGAGCCCCGCGTCGGGCTCTGTGCAGACCACTCAGAGCCTGGAGCTGCTTCAGATTCTGTGTCTCCCGCTCTCTCTGTCCCTCCTCTGCTTGCTGTCTTTGTCTCAAAAATAAATAAAAATGTTAAAAAAGTAAGACAGTAATATATGGGTTGAAATAACCTCTCATGCTTTAAAAAAACAAAGGGAGCTCCAATGTTGAGAAATTGAGGTTTATTTTTCAATATTTATTTTTTAGGGAGAGAGACAAAGAGACAGAGAATGAGTGGGGAAGGTGCGGAGAGAGGAGGACAAAGGATCTGAAGCAGGCGCTGCGTCGACATCATAGAGCATGACACAGGGCTTGAACTCACGAACTGCGAGATCATGACCTGAGCCAAAGTCAGATGTTCAACTGACTGAGCCCCCAGGCGGCGCCCCCAAGTTGAGTTCTGACTGACACAGAAAACACAAACAAGTTATTTATTTATTCTACTGTTACTAGACAGCAATCCACCTACCGCAGGGAGATTAAATACTCACCGCTGATACAGCAAATCTCTTAAAAACCTGGCTAGTAAACAAATTTTCATCTGCTCTGAGAAACCGAGTGTTGGGTCCCGTGTACAGTCATTAGTTGTAAAGTTGGCAGCTCCTGAAGGCATGGCACAGGCGCAGAGGCCGAGACGCCAGGGGCAGGGGCCAGGCCCCCCCCCCCACCGAAAGAGAAGCGTAGGAAGAAAACGTAACTGGTCCCGAGGCGCACAGCACCCTCCACCCCTGCGCCGGGCGTTTTCCTTACCACTGCTGTGCATGCCCGACGCCTGAAGACTGGCGTTATTAGGCCCTTTTTTACAGCGGAGGGAATGGAGGGCTTAGAGGTTACAAGCACGGTGGACACACGTCACCACTGGGACCTGACCCCAAGCTTTTGGAGACTCCGGTCTGCTCCTCCCATGGCCAGCTTCGCAGCTGGCCTATCCCGCAAGGCCTGGAGTTCCAAAACCATTTCCGCTATGAATCCCCAAGTTCAGGTGTGACTTTTGAACGAGAAATGGCTGACAAGACAACAGAACAAAGTAGGACGTGACGTTAGTCACCAAGTGCCTGTGAGAAAACCTCAGCCATCCCCCAAAGCACTTTCGGTGGATTAATAATCTGTTAGTTTGATGAATTTCCAAGGCTAAAAACGAGGGTTTACGGGTTTGCCCCCATATTGACGCATTTGTCGCCTGATTTATCTACTGCTGTTTCACACCGAAATTAACATAAAAGAGAGGCACCTGGCGGGCTCAGTCGGTGAAGGGTCCAATCGCGTCCAATCAGGTTATAACTACGTGGTTTGGGAGTTCGAGCCCCACGCTGGGCTCCGTGCTGACCGCTCAGAGCCTTCAGTCTACTTGAGTCCTGTCTGCCCCTCCCCCACCCGCTCTCTTTCTCTCTCTCTCAAAAATAAGTTGGGTTATTTTTTTAAATGGAGATTAACATAAAAGAATGAAAGGCTGGTGTGTGGCCCGACACTGGGTCAGGCACTTTCTGGCCCTTTCACCCTGAGTCCCAGGTGAGCTGTCCCGCACTCAGGAAGGCCGTTAGCTGACAGCGCCCCCGACCTCTCGTCTCCTTCCTAACACTCCGCACAACCCGAATCCTGGCAAGTATCTGTGAACCACCTGTTTATGGTCCTCTCTGGACCGCAGGCTCCCCGAAAACAAGTGTGTCATCCCCGCTCAAGGCTGTGTCCTCTGGGCACTCGGCAAGGAGAATGTCCAGCCAGACTCCCCTGAACTCCCCAGGGTCCCTCCTCTTTACAGAGAACATCCATCTGTCTGAAAGGATGGAATCCCCTGCCCCCCCACCCCCCGCCAGCAAGGCCAAGTTAACTCCCTATCTTCCTAAGCCGTTCCGTTCCACCGCAGTAACCCGCTGCACGCATGCAAGTCCAGTCCTGCAAGGAACAGCGTGGCTGTAAGTCACCAAGAGCTTGGGGCGCCTGGGGGGACTCAGTCGGTTAAGAGCATGACTTCGGCTCAGGTCATGATCTCATGGTTCATGGGGTCGAGCCCCATGTCAGGCTCTGTGCAGACAGCTTGGAGCCTGGAACCTGCTTCAGATTCTGTGTCTCCCTCTCTCTCTGCCTCTCCCCCACTTGCACTCTGTCTCTCTCTCTCTCTCAAGTAAACATTTAAAAATAAATAAATACATAAAAGTTACCAAGGACTGCGAGAAGATCCATTCGTTCTGTCCAGGTGCCCACGCTGCACCTGCCTGGTTGGACAGGTGGGAGCAGCCAACTTCTGCGTGAAGAACTCGATCTAGTGTCTCTTCGGAAGGGTATCGGCCAGCACAGTACAGAACTAGGTTCGAGTAATGCTGAAGACCGCCACTTTCCTTAGCGAGATGGGTAGTGACCAGATCCATTTACTGAAATAACCCACTTAGCCTCAGAAAAAGAATTTGCCTAAGGTCTTAAAGAGAACATGAAACATGACACAGATGTCAGCTGAACAGAGGTAGAGTCTGTCTACCTTACCACAGGTTAGGCTCCAAGTCTATTACGGGATTGATGGGGGGGGGGGTGGAAGTCTCCTTAGAGCCCACAACTGAGACCTATAGTTTAGGTGGTTAAGACAGCAAACGCATGCCTATAGTGTTTCATTTGACTTGTATTTGTCTTTTTAAAGTTTGTTTTTGAGGGAGTGTGCATGTGCGAGCAGGGTAGGGACAGAGACAGAGGAAGACACAGAATCTAAGGCAGGCTCTAGGCTCTGAGCCTGGAGGTCAGCACAGAGCTGGACGCGGGGCTCAAATTCATAGGTGTGAGTTCACGACGTGAGCCAAAGTCAGAAGCTTCAACAACTGAGTCACCCAGGTGCCCTCACTTGACTGGGACTGATATAAAGCTGACATAACCAATTTAGATGCACAAACGTGAAATTTCAACCTGATTTTCCCAAGTATTTTATTGGAAACTCGGCCTGAGGGACACCTGGGTGGCTCAGTCAATTAAACGTCTGACTTTTGGTTTCAGCTCACGATCTCACGCTTTGTGAGATCCAGCCCCAAGGTGGGCTCTGTGCTGACAACTCGGAGCCTGCTTAGGATTCTCGCTCCTTCCCCGCCCCTCCCCTGCTCAAGTGCACACATGGTCTCTTTCAAAATAAATAAACTTAAAAAAGAAAAAAAAGGAAACTTGGCCTGGACCTAAATTGGAATTCAACCCTCTTAAACTTTGAGACTTTGCAGTCTAACAAAAGCAGGAGATGCTCCCTCTAGTGCAGCCCTGTGGCTATCTTGCAATGTGACCTTGTGACCTTGAGCAGTTCCTTCCTCAGCTACTTGCTTCCCCTGTCTGGAAACACCAAAAATGTCAGAGCGCCTGGGGGACTCAGTTGGTTGAGCTTCCGACTTTGGCTCAGGTCATGATCTCGCGGTTTGTGGGTTCAGGCCCCGCATCGGGCTCTGTGCTTACAGCTCAGAGCCTGAAGTCTGTTTCAGATTCTGTGTCTCCCTCTCCCTCTCTGCCCCTCCCCGTGTGCTCGCACATGCTCGCTCTCTCTCGCTCTAAAACAAACATTAAAGAGAAATGTCCACAGCTCTAACATTCTCCATTCTGCAGCTGACGCAGACCACTACCTACCTTCTGACTGGAGGGAACTTCAAAAGGACCAGACATTGAAGAAGCGACCAATAGGAATTTCACAAGGAAGCTACGTCAGTTCGTGGGAAGGGAAATTATTTAGTGTCATGAGTTCATCCTGAACCATTCCCAGTCTGTCACACAAATGGACATATGGCAGAATGAGATTGAACCGCTAGCCTCCCTGAAACCCATGAGTAAGAGAGGTACCAACATTTTTAAATTTACATCCTACATCTCCCCGCACCCCACCTGGCCCCTCCTGAGATCTGCTCCCTCCAGGCGTCTCCCTACACCACAGGCTCTTAAAGCGGAGTTGAGCATTTAATAGAGGTTTCAGTAAGAGACCATTAGGAAAATGAAGGAGGCAGATGACCTCAAGAGTTGTGGCTAACAGTCCACATCTCTGTCCTGATCAGGTGGCCAAAGGGCACATTCCTTGTAACATATTTGTTACCACATCTCCTCAACCGTTAGTGAGCTCTGACTTCTCAAGCTCATGGGAAACTCTGCACGACTCAGCGTTCTTCCAACATTCTAGTTTTCCCCACAGTTGTCGACATTCATTTCTGCAGTAGACTGGATGCCTGGGGCAAAGTCGGAGCTTTTGAGACCCTCAAAATAGTCCAGGACTGTCATACAGAACTCCTGTCACGCTGCCTTCATTTTTTGATGAGCCAGAAAGCAAACACATTCCACGTACGAGACACTGAGTGAGACATGGCCATGAGCTTTGCCCTCACAGTTGGAAAAGGAAAAGCACCCAAAATCTGTGTTATGAGAAATACTAGCTTAATTTAGTAACACTAATCATTTGTCTTGTTGCTAAAAACAAAAAGGGAGTCTAGACGTTCGGAGGGAATGCTCTTTGGCTCAATTCACTCTGCCCAAACAGAAGAGAAAAAGCAGTAAAATCACCGAAACTTCTAGAGCCATGGTTCTGAAATGGCAACTTAACCTGTCCTTTTAAATGGACTTTCACCTTCTGCCGCAAGTGCGAGCAGGTGCGTGTTTATACAGCACCGGATCTTTGCACATCCAGTCATGCGATCCTTTGTAGGGAAAGCGCTAACAGCAAGAACACCTCCCACCACAGAAAAGTCCAGGCCTATGTTAAACAGGTCACCTGCTCTGGGGCAGGTTTTAAAAAGCTACTCGTGGGGCACCTGGGTGGCTCACTCGGGTAAGCGTCCGGCTTCTGCTCAGGTCATGGTCTCACGGTTTGTGGCTTCGAGCCCCGTGTTGGGCTCTATGCTGACAGCTAGCTCAGAGCTTGGAGCCTGTCTTCGGATTCTGTGCCTCCCTCTCTCTCTGACCCTCCCCTGCTTGTGCTGTCTCTGTCTCTCAAAAATTTAAAAAAAAAAATTTTTTTTTAAATGCTCCTCGTGGAGCAGGTGCAAGGATGCACTTGGGGACATCTGACTGCTGTGTTGCACCTGCCGTCCTTCCCAAGTTTTACACCCTTTCCAGTTTTCCCCCCTTGATGGTGAACATCTACAGATCTAGGATTTAGAAGCTAAGCAGGTACTTCCCCCATTTTTTTTGTATCTAGGGGGAAGTATCAAGTACTTACAAAGACGTTTCCTGTCAATTACTAGAGAGTGGGGAAAGTGAAATTAAGCCACATACAAAATTCTCCCACAACTGGTTTCCACTTGCGAAATATTTATGCACAATTTATAAGCTATGAAGCCAGAAATGACTATTTCAACAGATTCTACTTTGCCAAACTGTGTGGGTGCAAAACTCCAAGGGGAATTACTCAGGTTTTGAAACTCAGCTGCAAAGAGAAAAAATGATCTAATTTTTCACTCTTTATGACTGACATTCTCAAAAGTCGAGTCGAATGGCATGTAGATACAAGAACTAAATTATATCCACCAAGTCACTTTTTAATCGGAATGAACCAACTTTTCTCTAATGTGTTATCAAAGACACCTGCTAGTTTCAACAAGTTGGACCTAAGAACTGATGGATCGCAGGCGGGAATAATCACGGGCTTCAACCGCAGGAACACTATTCCAAGAATAAGCGTGGAGAACGTCTGCACTCAATGAATTTACACGGCATTAAACTGGGCAAACGAGTACAACAAAAGACACGCCTTCCCAGATTTCCTTAAAAATCAGGCCGTCTTTATTTTTACTGCTATAAGACAACCGTCAGGTCGACCAAAAGGCCGAGTAAGGGCAAATTCACCTCACCACACCAGCTACTCGGGAAGGCTGAACTTGCTGTTAATTCGGGCCAGGAAAAATCCAGGCTCGGTTGCAGGGAGAATGGAGAAACGGGGGAGCTTTAAAGGATGAGACAGATGCAAAGCCTGGTGGGCACAGGGAGGAGTGTCTATGAAAGTGAGAAATAGGTGAAGACGGTGGTCAAGGAAAACACTGATTGGCTGGAGAGCGAAGAAAGGGAAGCTCAGAAGGAAATTCTAGAAAGCCACAAGGAGCCGAGCGACACGACGAGCGGCGGGGGCCTCCGCAGTTCCAAGCTCCACAGCGAAGCGGGCACGCAACGGTCCCGTCTCAGGTTTCCGCGGGTCACAAAAGGATAACGGACATCCTCCCAACGGTGGACCCAGGGGCTCCGCGCGCCGCTTCCGCCCGGCTGCCCCGCCCCGGCCGCCCGGCGCGGCCCACCTG
>NC_043708.1:4120340-4143884 GCF_006229205.1 Suricata suricatta | reverse complement strand
GCGCCGGCCTCTGGGGGGCGTCTCAGCCCCGCCCCCCGCCGCCCTCCCCTTCCCCTGCCCGGGACCCTCAGCTGCTCTCGAGAGGCGCCTTCCGCTCCCACGCCCGGCGCGCAGGCCGGACTCTGCCCGCGGCTGCGCTCCCCCTGCTCCCCGCGCTCCCCGCGCTCCCCTCGGTGGGGCGGGACTTGGGCGGCACGTAGGGCTCGCGTGTGCAGGCTCCGCGCCGCCGGGGCCTGTCACCGCGCTGCCGGCGAGGTCCTCGCTCCCCCCTCCCCCCCAAGCACGTCGGGGCGAGGGTCCGCGAGGTTTTGTAGATTGCTCTTAACCCTTTACGTTTGGTGGAAGTTTCAGTTTGTCAAATGGTGGGCGCGTTGCATAGGGGTCGGTTATCGACGCAAGTGGGGACGTTTGTCACTAAATAAAGTCGAGTCCTTTAAGTTTTTGCGCGATTTTTAGTTGATAGAAGGTCATCTAGCTACTTCCCCCGTGAAGAGGAAGCTGCTGCAGAGCTGAGAAAATATCTAGGGCCCAAGGGACCTACCTGCGTGTTGAAGTCTCTTTTTTTTTTTTTTTTTTAATGTTTATAACTACGGGAAAGCTGGCTTTTTTCCTACGGGTACCTATCTTGTTCCTCTTTTTAAAACTTCTTTAAAAAGTTTTTATTTTTATTTTATTTATTTTTAAGAGACAAGAGACCGCGTGAGTAGGGGAGGGTCAGAGAGAGAGGGAGATACAGAATCGAAGACAGGCTCTAGGCTCTGAGCTGCTGCCAGCACAGAGCCCGACGCGGGGCTCGAACCCATGAACCGGGAGATCTCAATCTGAGCTGAAGTCGGATGCTTAACCGACTGAGCCCGCAGGCGCCCCTGTTCCGCTTTTCACATGCTACCTCGTTAGATCGCCGGCATAGTGAAGCCACTACACCGAGACCGAACCTGCCCTGGCTCGTCTGCTTGTGAGGATCCCATTTGGCACTGAGTCTCTGCTGCGGAATCCTTGACCGCTGTCGCGCACATTCTCAGAATTGGACGGAGCCTCAAAGCGCGATGACCCCTGAGTGTTCAAGGATTGTTAACGATTGAGAGGAACAAGTGAAGCGGAAGGTGGGAAGGCTGGTCTGCTTGTAGCCACTGAGAGCCCCGAGGCGAGATACCTACCCTGGGGTGGGTCTGTGACTCCGGACCCGGCGATGGGATCCGAGTTGCTGCCAGAATTCAGTAGCAAGTGATCATAGGCGCCGCTGTTCTGGATCTCAGAGGGTCTCGGGGAAGTCTTAGGAGTTTGAGTTTAGTAGGAGGTACGCGTTTCAGTGAGACCTGTCTACTTATTACTCACTCACTGGTTATCAAAGCACTTTCTGTAGATTCTGGAAGCTCTAGAATGAGCGCACGCACACAGTTGGTGTTGAAACTAAAAACCACGTGTTTCCACTAATATGAATTGCTTGTTGAATTTTGCTGAATTTGGGATACCTAATTGAAATTAGATATTGACATAAAGATATGCTAACCACATAAAACTAAGTAATTTTTTCTCACGGTGGGGACACGTTGGCTTTTCAGGGTGTTAGATATTTCTGCATTTGATCTTCGAACGTTGCTTACCCACTTTTCCCTACCCAGAAAACTTGGCAATGCGTCTTTACTTGATGAAGTGCTGCGGATCAAGTCAGCCAGTGGGGGCGGGGGGAAGTCGGAGGGGCCTAACTAATGGGAGTTAATTTACAGTTAAGTCAGAACTGAAAACTCGTTTCCCCTGTGCAAGAGGCTGCTTACAGAGTTGAACAGTTTGGGGTTATTTTAATGCCCATTTCTTTGCCACAGTTAGTTTTCTGCGTTACAGAGTACTCTGTGCATACAGCTAATTATAAATATTTGATGGCAATAACATAGTATGGCCTGTTTCCTCAGACATGTTTCGTGATGGGCTGTGCCCTTGTCCTTGCGGTTTGGAATTAACACCAAAGAGACGCCAAATAGTTCGTGATTGACTGCACATCCCAGGTACAAATTCTGAATATAGCGGAATCTTCGGAGCCGAAACGAGGACATAATTGATGATAGGTGAAATCGAAGGACCTTCGTCGTTAGGCTGAATTTCTGTGTGTCTGTGTGTTGACCGTGGTAGGCGGTATGCTTTCACGTCCTCAAATCTCGTTTCATCCCAGGCCTGAGAGTTTACACTGTGGTTTCACGAGAAGTCCTTTAGATTGGAAATGAGCTGTGAGGGGACAGTTTTGTCCAAGTCCAAGCTTAGTTACCCGAAGTCTTTATGAGAATAATTGTACACGGGGTATTCTCAGGGCTCTAGTTACTTGTTAGCACCTCTTGGTTAAAAAAAAAATGTAGTGGGAGCCAGCATGTTTCTGGGAACCAATTGGAATTTTATGGGTTTCTGTTGCTTGTTTGCCATCTTACTTTAATTTCCCACAGAGTAGCAGCAGTCTGTGTGATTGGCATCTTTTTAATGGAATAACAGCAAGGGAATGTAGTGCTTCTATACCAGAGTAGTTTTAGACTTGAAAGGGTCCTTAGAAATCTACTGTTTTGTTTCCTCTTTTTTAACTGGCGTCATTCACATGGGCACTGCTCAGTGGTTTCCACTATATTCACCAGGTTGTGTAGCCATCACGGCTAGCTAATTCCAGCATATTTCCATCAGCCCAGAAAGAAACCCCATACCTAGTATCGCTCCTGATTCCACTCCTCCCCCCACCCCCCGCCCCCGCCCAGTAACCACTCATCTTTGGGTTCCTCTGGATTTGCCCATTCTGGACATTTCACTTCAGTGGAATCAATCTGTGGTCTCATGCGTCTGACTTAATCTGTCTTCAACGTTCATCCACATTGTAGAACGTACTTTACTCCTTTTTAAGGCTGAATAGTGTTCCATTGTGTAGATACTAGAGAAGGCCTGCTGAATTTTGCAGATGAGAAGATGAAGAAGGCTCAATGAGGCTTAAAGTATGTTTCAGTATTGCATCACACTCCAGTTAAGTCTTGAACATCCTTAATCCATTGCTTTAGTGTTTACTTTTGTGTTTTTCCCTGGTGTATGACTAATGAACATTTCCAGATTTAGGACACAGTCTGACAGGTCTATTTTTCCGAAAATTGTCATCAGTATTGTATGGGAATGACATCTGTTTTATAGAGCTTACTATAAACTAAACTGGTTAATTGTTGGGCCGAATTGGGAAGCTCATGATGAAAGCTGAGTATTCAGGACATTCAGTGTTGAGAAAAGCCTAAGAAGTCTTTAAAATCTTGAGGTTTTGGGTATTCAGAAATTATGACCTTCACTCAAGGCTGTTGGTATTTTAATTATCTTCTGTTAGACCAAATATAGAAATGCTTTGTACTGGGTTGAGTAAAACAGATATCTAAGCCTCGAAAAGCATTGATGTTAAAATCAGTCAATTGAAAGAAAGTTGAAAAATATTTAATTTTCTTTCAGTTCTATACATTAAGAAAGTTCAGGGGCCCCTGAGTGGTTCAGTCTATTTATTGAGCGTCCAGCTGTGGCTCAGGTCTGTGGGTTCAAGCCCTGTGTCGGGCTCTGTGCTGACAGCTCAGAGCCTGGAGCCTGCTTCTGATTCTGTGTCTCCTCTCTTTGCCCCTCGCCTGCTTGTGCTCTGTCTCTCAAAAATAAGTAAACATTGAATAATTTTTTTTTAAAGTTACCAGTCCTGACCATTTGCCTCTCTGTGGGTTTTCTATGTTGTCCTTTCTTATCTGCTGTTTATCTTTAACTAGAGGCGCTGTGCACAGAAATCCCCACAGAGCCAAGCCAGGGAAGTCCTCCAAAGTGATCTTGTCACTCTTGTGACCTCCGTAGGGCAGATGAAGTCCTAGATCCGATTCCTGACCTGGTAGTCCTGGAGCCTGGCTTGCTGGCCCAGACTCTCCCCAGGTTACCCTCTTTCCTTCCACCATCAGCAGCTGACTCTCAGGAAAAGGTCAGTACTTACAACTAGCATTTTAGGCTTTTGAAAGAGAACAAATCAAGTAATGATTTTAAAAACCTATGCTAGCCTTGGTGGATATTTACAAAAGGCTGTTTATTTTTGTTGTTGAAGTAAGGTGGGTTTGTGTTAAGGCTGGGAAATTTGGGGCCTGTTATTGGCATAAACAAGTATTAGAATGAACATTTCTTAAAAACATTTCTCTGCATTCCTGTGTTAACCTCTGATCTGCTCTTCCCAGGGCACCATTCTCTGGACTCTGTGCTGACTCCTTCCCACAAAGGTAGTGCCTAGACCTGAGAACTTATTATCATTTCTGAGTCTGAATACTTACTAGTGGGTCATTTTCTATAGTGTGGTCGGATAAACATTGAAACCTCGTATTTAAAATTTGGCATCTGAAACACTTTGGAAGTTGGCAGCAATAGTGGCATGGGGGTTAGTGGAATCTGAGGACGCTGTGCGTAGTTTTGGAAGTTAGTTGACGGTACTCTCTGAGTTGGTGCTTCGTTAGGTGCGGTGGACTTCCCGGCACCCGAGAGCCGTGTCCTAGTCCTGAGTCCCTTGTGTTAGTAGGTCCCATTCTGTTTAACTTTGTGAGTGATTGTCAATAATAGCAAGCCTGGGTCTGCGAATCCTGTCAGTAACTGCATCAGGTTTCCTCGTTAGGGGGCACTGACCAAAGTATCCCGCGTTGGAATCTTAACTTCTGACTTTGGTTTCTTTGTAAAATGACTTGGAGTAGGGGGGTCCCTGACAGCATTTTCAGTTCCTTTAGAACAAAGAAATTGTACTCCTTTCCGAGCTCCTTCCTGCATGACAGTCGGGAGGTATGCTCACTTTCTTAAAGCGGAGCTCTTTAATTTTAACGTGATCTGGTGAATGAGATATTAGAACTCGAGTTAAGATTCTTTTTTTTTTCCGACTTTTTTTTGTTTGTTTGTTCATTTATTTTGAGAGACCATGCGTGCCCGTGAGCAAGAGAGAGGAGGAAAGAGAGAATCCCAAGCAGGCTCTACTGTCATCCCAGAGCCCGAAGGTGGGCCTGGAACTCCTCAACCATGAGATTATGACATGAGCTCAGCCAGCTGAGCCATCCAGTTTCCACACTGAGTTAAAAAAAAAAAAAAAAATTAGGAGAATTTTTTTTTCTTCTTCTTCTTTTTTTTTTGTTGAGAGAGAGAGAGAGAGGGAGAGAGAATCTTAAGCAGGCTCCACACTCAGTCTGGATCTGGAGCCTGACTCAGGGCTTGACCCCATGACCCTGCGATCATGATCTGAGTGGAAATCAAGATTCAGACACTCAACCGACTAAGCCACTCACCCAAGTGCCTGAGGCTCCTTTAAGATTCTTCCCTGGGCCTAGGACCAGTACAGTGCTTTCAGCCTTTTCCATTTATGTAGTTCCTTGATGCTGTCCTTTTTTTTTTTCATACATTTGAGTCTTTATTCAGAGTTGGGGTTTTTTGGTGTGTGTGTGGTTTTTTTTTTTTTCAAGTACCATCTACGCCCACCGTGGGGCTCGAACTCACTGTCCCAAGATCAGGAGTCACAGTCTCCACTGACGGAGCCAGCCGGGGCCCCAGTCCTGCCACTTTGTAAATTATTTTGAGCCTCTTTGCTTTGTCTCTCAAACTAGGATGGGAGAGATGAGTGCTTTGGTGATGGAGGAGGCTGAGCAGTTGGGAGGTGGGGTTCGGATGGGGACGTACTTATACTTATTTATAGAAGTCCCCCTTCTCTGTTGGGGTGCCTTCCAAGACCCCCAGGGGAGGCCTGAAACCACACATGCGTAAAAC
Organism: Suricata suricatta; assembly: GCF_006229205.1. Classification (NCBI taxonomy): domain Eukaryota; kingdom Metazoa; phylum Chordata; class Mammalia; order Carnivora; family Herpestidae; genus Suricata; species Suricata suricatta. The sequence goes on along the minus strand of NC_043708.1, from coordinate 4,138,121 downwards.
TTAACTACTGATGAACAGTAACTAAGGATAGAACCGATAACAACCACTGGCCGCAGTAAAAGTCCTGGGAATGTGGTTTCTCTCGCACAAGCGTCTTGGAGGTGCCTGGGTGGCTCTGTGAGTTGAGCGTCTGACTCTTGATTTCAGCTCAGTCACAATCCCAGGATTGCGGGGATCAAGCCCCTTGTGGGCGACAGCACAGATCCTGCTTGAGACTCCCTCCCTCTCCCGCTGCCCCTCCCCGCCTCTGAAGTTAAACAGCAGCAGCGACGTCTGGTGGTGCCTCTGGTTGCACCCTGGTCGCCCTTCTCAGAACGCTGCGAGATGATGACTGGCAGGGGCGAGGGGCCGGGAGGGGGGAAGGACCGCAGGCATGCGCCGCAGTGCGGGGCTGCCCTTGGCCCTTGGACCAAACCCCTGGAAGAGAACCATCTGCTTCCAGGCCGTTTGAACACAAAGCGTGTGCCCTGTTTGCGGGTGGAATTGGCTAGATTTTGTTCTTCCTCGTCTTCCATCGTTGGTTGCTTCCCCTCAGTCTGGTGGTTGTAGGTCATTCACGGGTGTGGGGTCACCTGACCCGTTTCAGCTGGAAGTCCTCATTACGTCTCTTCCTCCCACACTAACCCCTTTGAATCAGTGACCTGTGTTTTTTTCCAGTTAGAGCTTCTGAAATTTGGCTGTGATTTACCTTTTGTCCAGTTGTGTTCTGGTTCTCAGGATCCTAAATTGAAGTCAGACCGGTTCTAATAGTCTCATTGCAGAGAGACTTCATGTGGCTCTCTGGACCCTCCAGGGGACACTCCAGAGGGACCTCCAGCTGTGTGACAGTTTTCAGAGGAGGGTTGGGATATTTTGCCTCATGAGCCAGCTTGGCCTCGGTGTGAATCCGATATTACCGTATTGAGCGCATTGGCAGCCGGTAGGCGTCCGCAACATACTTGACCTGCAGAGCAGATCAGTTGATAGCTCCCCGCTCTACAGGGCAGACCTGTTCAGTAGCGGTTGCGAAATGAAAGGGTTAAAACAAGGGCCACTGCAGAGAGTGGCTTTTCTTTATTTGAATACATAACAGTAAGACATGTTTTAATAAAACAAAACTGTACGATTAGAGTTTTTTTTAGGGCATCATAAACTTATATTTGGCCAAAACCCCCAAAAGTTTTCTTCAGCAAAAATCAGATTAAGTGACCAAAAAATAGCAGACATTGATATTCCTCGATCTTTTCCTTAGTGTGTGTCGAGTTCTTGGTGAAAATGAGGCAAACATGGTCTTTGCTTTCTCCTACCTAACCTTGCCATTTCTGTAGCAGGTTTGTTTTTTAATGTGATTTTTTTTTCTATATAAAGAGTTTATTTGCTTACATTTTGTTGTGGAGTCCTTAATGGCCCTTGTGATGATTTCTGCGTGCGGGTAGTCTTCAAGGAGTTCAACAAGTTAACTTCCTTGTAACCTGCTCCTTATGGGGGAGTCAGTAACAGACACACTGACACGCAGCTTGAATATATACTATGTGAGCGAACTGCAGTTCTTTGGAAAGGCCCAACGGAGGGTCTCGGGAGGCGAGAGTACTGTGGCCCAGACGTTGCTCAGAACTGCCGGCTAGGGAGGTCCTCAAGAGCAGGTTGTCCTTAATCCATGTGACTGGGGTTTTACCGTTGCGTGCGGACCACGTGGTTATTGTCTGTGCTCGGGACAGACTGCTTTGACTCTGTCACTTGTCTTGCTCATTTGCTCAACGACGAGTTCACTCACATGTTCATTCTGAGCCATCTCCTCTCCACGTTTTCTTCAATAGATAATATTCTGGATTTCTCTGGCTTTAATTAAATGCAGTACACGTGCCAGTCATGTCCATGTAGTTCTCTTAGCCTTGATTTCTTTTGTCCTCACATTTGCGTATCCAGGTATCTCCTCGCGGCCTGTCCGAGAGGTGCCTCACAGCCGCCCCACATTCAAGTGGAATTCCGGGGCCTCTGTACACGTCTTTCCCGCCACCGTTCTCTGGCGTGGCTGATGGCACCCTCCCAGAAATGCAAGCATGAGAGTTCGACGGCCCACTTACCACCCTTTCCCACGCCCTCACCCACCCATCTGATTCACAGCCCGGACACGTGTAGGCCTCCTCCAGAATAAAACTGGAATGGGGGGCTCATTCAGTTCAGCGTCCGACCTCAGCTCAGGTCATGATCTCACTTGTCTGGGTTCAAGCCCCGCATCAGGTTCTGTGCTGACAGTTCAGAGCCTGGAGCTGCTTTGGATTTTGTGTTTCCTTCTCTCTCTCTTTGCCCCTCCCCTGGTTGTGCACTTGCTTGAGTGCGTGCTCACTCGCGCATGCTCGTGCTCTCTCTCGCTCTCTCTCGCTCTCTCACACACACACACAAATAAACCTTAAAAAAAAAAAAGACCTGCTTACAGATGTTGTCACATTTGGTAGTAAATCTCATTATTTGGTCATCTGAGTCAGAAATTTGTTTTGTGTCCTATAAAAAAAAATCTCCGCTGTAGTTTAATCCTATTTACTCTAAGTAAAACCCCGTCATTTACATAAAAGGTCAGTAAGCTTTCCCTGTAAAGGGCTATAGATGGTCATGTTTTAGGTTTTATAGGTCCTAATGCAAGTGGTCAACTCCACAGTGTCACTGTAGCAGGAGAGTAGCCATAGATGACGCCGAACCAAGCGTGGCTGTGTCTCAGTAAAACGGTATTTGTAAAGGTAGATGGCGCGTGTGCACACTGGCTCACCACAGCGTTATCTACAGCAGCCGAACGGTGGAAACAGCCCGTGTGTCAATCAGTAGATGGATGGATAAACCAAATCTGTCTACACGGGAATATTGTTTGACCATGAAAAAGAATGAGATTTTTTTAATATATGCTACAACATGGATGGACCCTGAAAACATTGTGCTTAGCAAAATCACCAGATGTGGAAGGACAGATACTGTTTGGTGCCATTTACAGAAGGATCTGGAGGGGCGCCTGGCCTTGGTTGCTTGAGGGTCCAACTCTTGATTTCAACTCCGGTCATGATCCCAGGATTGTAGGATTGAGCCCTGCATCCTGCTCTGCACTAAATGTGGAGCCTGCTTAAGACTCTCTGTCCTTCTCCCCCTCCCTCCCCCTTCCCTCTCTTTCTCCCCCTGTCTCCCTCCCTCCCCGGCTCTCCTCTCCCTCTCCCTCCCCCTCCTCCTCCCTCTCTTCCTCTCCCCCTCTACTTCCTCCCCTCCCCACTCACTCTTGCTCTTTCTCATGCTCTCTAAAATAAAATTAAAATAACTTAAAAGGTACCCGGATTAGGCAAATTAGTACAAACAGGAAGTAGAATGGAGGTTACCAGGGAAGGGGCCAGTTACCGGTAATGGGCACTGAGTGTCTGTTGGGGATGATGAAATTTCAGGTATAGGTAGTAGTGATGTATGTTGTATGTATTTATATACTCAGTATATGTACACGTATGTATATTGAGAGTGAATATACCTAATGCCCTGAATTGCACATTTTCAGTGGTTAAAATTGTTAGTGGTTAAAATGGTTATATTTACAAATGGCCAGAATGATCAACATTATGTTAATGTCTATTTAACGAGAAGTTGTTTATTTTTTTATTTTTTTAGTGTCTGTTTATTTTTGAGAGAGAGAGAGAGAGAGAGAGAGAGAACATGAGCAGCAGAGGGGCAGAGAGAGACACAGAATCGGAAGTAGGTTCCAGGCTCTGAGCTATCAGCACAGAGCCCTACGCGGGGCTCGAACCCAGGAATTGTGAGATCTTGACCTGAGCCGAAGTTGGACGCTTACCGACTGAGTCACCCAGGCGCCCCGAAAAGTTCTTTTAAAAAATAAGGAAACCATGAAAATGGCGGGGGGTGCTGGCAGGCGGGTTCCGGCTCACCAGCTGTGCTCTGGGATTGTGAAAGTTGTCTGTCTCCACACACTTCATGCACGTCCTGGGTTGTGGTTCTTAGTGATGTCAGTGACTGTTCTGGGCACTTTGATGTTCTTGAATGTTCGCGATGAGAACCGAGTCTGGAGCCTGAGAAAGCGTTTCCTCATTTGACTTGTTTGTGTGTGTCCCCCCCCCCCCCCCCCGCCCAAATTTAGAAGTTTAAGTCCCCAGTATGATCTTACTCAGAGGTGAGGCCTTTGGAAGTAATTAGGTCATGAGGTGGAGCCCTCACCACGGGCCACGAGGGAGATGTGAGCACATGGCAGGAAGGCTGTCGCCTGGCCAGCGGGAGCAGCTCCCCAGGAACCGGATCGGTGGACACGTCAATCTCCAGAACTGGGGGAGAGAGACGGGGTTGAGCCCTGCGCTCTGTGCCAGGTGCGCAGGAGCCCCTCCCGCTCAGGAGCTTCCTCGGCAGCGGCAGCCGTGACCGTCAGCCTTGCTGGCGTCCTTGTCGCAGAGGCACAGAGTGGCCCCCTGCCCGTCAGGGCATTTCTGCAGCCCCCAAGAGTGGGCGGGATAGAGGTCGTGCCTCCGTGGGAAGATTGGACAGCGAAGGAGTGATGACCACGCTGGGAACCTAAAGGATCCAGATGCGGTGCCGAGTTCTCCCTCGCCTCCGAGCCTCGGGGTGCGTCGCCTGTCCTTCGTGAAGGCATCCAGCTGTTTCTTCCCCCCGGGCTGCTGCTTCTGCAAAGAGTGAACCTGGGATAGGTTGTCCAGATCATTCTTGGTCCGAACAAGAGGCAGCTGGGCCTCACCATGAAGAACCCAGGTCTGAGAAGCTGCCCGAGTTCACCCCTGCCACCTCCTGGCCTAGTTAGTATGGGGCAGGCCGCTTAGCGTCCCTGAGCCGCAGCTTTGTCCCCAGTAATGCGAACGAGCCTACTTGTCCACTTCAAGGGCTGGCCGTGCGGTGACTAAAACAGCGCCCACTAGAGGCCAACTTTCGATGACGTGTCAGCTGCTGATTCCTTGCGGTGATGAGTGACGCTTTCTGAGATGAAGAGTGGGGGAGAAGAGAAACAAAGCTTAAAAGGGTCCTGTTCTGTGCTTTTTCTCATCGCCAGGAGTGAGTGATTGAACGTGACAATGACCACAGGCATCGAGCGAAACTACCTTCTGGAAACAACCTTCTGTCTTCGTCTTGCCCACAATCCCTGGTGTCTGAGAGCTGCGTGTTACGCAGCTGGCCCTAGTTGTTTGGTAGTAACAGCAGCTGTAGGGTTGGGTTTGGGTGGGTTTGGGTTTTGGTCTTTTTAACGCTGGTGGAAAGGTAAGGATCAGACGAGCCAGTTTTCACTTTGGGGAGTCCTATGGTTACAGCTGTCTGGCAAGCATTTTGATGGAGAAGCAGAAATCTCCAGTTAGCATTGAAAATTGGGGGCCCCGGGGGGGGGCTCAGTCAGTTAAGCGTTGGGCTCTTGACTTCACAGGTCACGTTCTCACAGTTCGTGGGTTCAGGCCCTGCGTCGGGCTCTTTACTGACAGTGTGGAGCCTGAGTGCCTGATTTAGAGTGTGTTGGTGGTGTTACCAAAAAGTCCAACTGTTAGGAGGTCAAGGACGAGAGAAGACTCCGCGGCTAGAGCAGGACAATCAGCAAGCCCCTAGAGAACACCCCCCGCCAGGCGCCTATGAGCTGACCTGTGAGGAGCACGGCCTGCTGAGGGCGCGGACGGCTCGCGCAGGGGAGAGCTAGGAGGCCGGGCCAGACGCGGGCGCCAGGAGGCCGCCTTGAAGTAGTTTATACCTCTGGGGGCACCCAGGTGGCTCAGTCGGTTAAGCATTCAACATCGGCTCAGGTCATGATCTTCCGGTTTGTGAGTTCAAGCCCCACATCAGGCTCTGCCGTGCTGTGTGCTCAGGGCCTGGAGCCTGCTTTAGATTCTGTGTCTCTTTCTCTGTCCCTCCCCTACTCACTCTGTGTGTGTCTGAAAATAAGTAAACATTAAAAAATTAAAAAAAAATTGTCTCTGAAGGATTCCCGCCACAAGGTGAAAGTACATCGGCTGTTTTGCGCATCAGTTGATCTTGGTGGCACACAGTGCATCGTCCCAGCAGAGAACAGAATGAGGAGGAGGAGTTAAGTTGTGAGGGTGGTTGAGGTTTGAGATGAGGGTGGGATCTACCTTGATGGCCATGGGGCAGGGGGAGACGACCTTTCAAAAATCAATAGGGTTTGCGCTCTCGGATGTGGGAGATTAATGACGGGGGCGGGGGGGGGGGGCAGGGGAGGTCAGTATTCCTTGTTGTTTATTTTTTAACCTTTTGAATTTGTAAGACCTGTGGGTAGAGATGTGCATTCTTGGAACACGTATTTGTTGAGAGCCCATTATGTGCGGACTGAACAGGGGCCTGGGGATCAGAAGTGACGAGCCCCCCATCCTCATGGTGCTTACCGTCTAGCGGGATAGGCCGTGCGCTGTGGTTCGGAATTAGCACGAGCACGGGCCACAGGGTTGGGGTGAGGGGCCGGGAATCCTTGGAGGGACGGAAAGGCCAGCATAGGCAGAGCAGAGCGAGAACGAGGGTTGAAGGTAGAGCCCAGACACGGGGCAGAGGTTGGAGCAGGAGACTCCAGGCTGCGGGGCCGCTTCACAGGAGATGTGTAGAGTGGACAGAGAGCAGATGTGTGGGAAATGGGGCAAGGGGCCCAGTTGGAGAAATGGGGGCAGCCCCAGGCAAGTGAATGCCGAGTCAGGAATGGAGACTGTTCCCGGAAGGCTAAGCCGGCCACACCAGCACAAAGGTTTGGCATCGCAGAGTTTGGTGACCTTCAAGCAGGAACGGGAATTCGAGAGATGGAGGAGGAAGACTGGGTGGGTAAGAAAGGGGCTGCGGCTATAAATCACCGTCTCAGACGCTGCTCATGAAAGCCCTTTTCATAGTTTTTTTAAACGTATTTGCCCACATGCGCATTTTTATGCCCCTAAAAATAATCTTCTGGCATGTTTCAGATGAAAAAAAAGATATTGACCATGAGACAGTGGTTGAAGAGCAGATCATTGGCGAGAACTCTCCTCCTGATTACTCCGAGTACATGACCGGAAAGAAGCTTCCTCCCGGAGGGATTCCCGGTATTGACCTCTCAGACCCCAAGCAGCTGGCGGAATTTGCTAGGTAAGTTGGACGAACTTGGCCTTTCTTTTTCATCTTACAGAGTGCTTGAGTGTCTGCAGCTATGTTTTTGGTGCCTAAGTAAGTTCCAATGGCGGTTTGTATTCTTGCTCTGAGGAGCCTCCTGAAGACAAAGGCAGCTAGTCTTATTTTTAGTAGGAACTATGCTGTGAGTGTGAGTGGCACCATTTTAGATCCTAGCAGACAGATGAGGCAAATACTTTTTAATTTCGTAGTTGATCCTGCCTGCGAATAAACTGCACGTGATTTGTTTGGAAGTGGCTGTCTTTACACTGGCCTCCTGGCATGTATTGGACACTTGAGGGTATGGTGCCAGGCCCCTGGGTCACTTCTAGATGGCTGCAGCCAGCCACGGGAAAGGAATCGTCCCCTCGTTTTTCAGCAGGTCCTCAGTTTCCCTCCCAGCGTCTCGTTCATTAAAGCTGGCATCACAGGACCAGGTCTAGTATTTAGGGCTGGGACCCCTAGGACAGTCCCAGGCGAGCCGTCAGGAAAGTCTGAACCCGCTGCGGGTTTGTGCTGCCGGAGGCGGGCCGGGTTCCCGCAGGAGCCTCTCTGCCCCTTTTCATGGTGTTTATTTTCCAGTACGTTTGGCAGTCGTTACGAGGATGTGGGACACACTCAGAGACAGATTGTAAATAAAATGAAAAGAACTCCTGACCTCTGGAGCGGGACTCCTTCCTCCCCGGTCCGGGGTGAATGAAGCCAGGAGCAGCCAGGGGGCGTGGGCAGGGCCAGGGCGGGAAGGGAGACACTGTCGTGGCCCCACGCCGTCCGGGGACAGCACGGGGCCGCTTGTTCTTTCTCCTGAGAGCAGAGTGGAGGAGATAAGAGCTGGAGGCCCTGGAATGTTCTGGTCTCTCCCAGCCCTGCCGAAAGAAAGGTGGCTGACCTCCCACCACGTGGAGCCTCAGTTTCCCCACGTGTCAGATGGGTGCAAGGGACAGATGTGCTGTTGCAGAGGGGTTTCCATCCCATGGAACTGCAGTCGTGAGGAAGTAGACAAATGAGCTGATTGCTGATTGATCACCGCTTACCCAGAACAGTTAAGGCTTCTGTGCTTTGAGGACACCGTGTCCCGCCTTTTGTTGCCATTCACGGTTTAGACACTGGCACGTTACTCAAATATTTGCTCCATTACCCCCCCCACCCACAAACGCGAATGACAGTGGAGTCTGTAGAGGTACAGTCAGCAGTGAGGGGAGTTGGGACAGATCTCAGTCACATCTCCTGCCAGGGTTTAGTGCTGTCACGTCTGCTTCAGTGAGCACAGGGGCTGCTCTCTCAGGGGCAGTGCTGCGGGACCCAGGCGTCAAGGAAAGCCTCGTAGAAGGGGCGGCATCTGATCTGAGCCCTGAAGACGTGGAGACTTGGCGGCCGGCGCCGTCTCCTTGGCGGGCCTGATGCTGCAGTGGGAAGGGGCGCGGTCAGCCCCCACTCGCAATGTGCTCAGAAAACAAAGACAAAGCTTTGGCTGGGAATTTGGATACTCTCAGGGAGACAGTTGGAGTTTAAGAGGTCATTGGGCTCCGTGACTGCTGGGCCAGCTTGTGTGGACGTTTTCAGCGTGCAGAGGTCGGCCGCCGGAGGTGTGTGACCAGTAGGGCAGGGGCTCCGTGATCACAGGGGGACTTGGCGAATTGCACCTCAGCCGCCTCCTGGCTGGCTTGGTTCGGGTGCAGCCAGCAAGCGGGAGGGGTCATGGAGGCCCGAGCCAGGACTGTGGCGGCCAGTCTAGGGAAGAATCCGTGTTGATCAGCGTGGCAGGGGATGGTGACCGAGAGCCAGACCAGCTAGCTGTGTGTCTCAGCCGAGGAGGAATTGACATAGATGTTCCAAGCTTTGCACCGTAGGCGGCAGGAGACTGGGAGGGGGTGCCAGTTCAGGGCTCGGGGTGGGCAGTGTTTGGTGTTAGGTCCCTTCCTGTGGGACTCCAGGTGATTTCAGGAAGTAAGTTAGGGACTGTGGTGCAGGTGGCGAAGCGGGAAGGTGCCGCAGACAGACCCTGTGCTCAGAGGGTAAGGCCACCAGCGACAGGAGGGAGGGCCCATCCACGCAGACAGGGTGCTTGGGAGAGTGAGGACAGCATCACAGAAGCCTCTGGGGTGGCTGGGAGGCCAGGAGAGGGACAGAGGACGGTTCTCTAAGGTGTACACTGCCAGGTATTTCCGGGGAGGGGCGGAGGGCAGAGGCAGGGTGTGGGAGCGGAAGTAGTTGGGTGCTGGTGGCCCTGGGCCTTGTTCCCCCTTGCTGATGAATTGGGGCAGCTGGTCTGAAAGCTCGTCCCCAGTTTTAGGAACAGAAAATACGGTGTTGCAGCCCTCTACTCAGGAGGCACGTGTCACTGTTGTGGGATAATAGATGGAAGTTTCTTCTCGTTTCCATGTGGCCTTGCCTCTGCCTCGGGGCAGCCTTAACCCCATGAGGTTCCAATGCGACCTTTCTTGGCCAACGATAGAGAATCCAAAGACAGAGGAGCCACGTTTTATGATTTGTGAGAAGTTACTATAAACCAGGAATCCTTGGTCCAGGCGGAACAGTGGCAGCGGGAGGCGTGGGAGGACTTGTTGGGTGTCACACGCACCCTTTCTGAGGGGTCCCTTGCAGACCCACCAGCACAGCAAAAGGAAGCCTTCCTAAAGAATCTGGTACACAGATCATCAGGCAGCTGTGTGATGGGCTGGAGACACGTTCGATTCAGAATAGAGAGTTGGCAAGTTGTAAGAGTTTCTTGAGGAAAAGTCAAGTGGGAACAGAAAGGTAGGAAGGGAAGGAAAGGCAAGCAGCAGGTGTTGGGATGAGAGAAAGGACGATCAGAAACCCCATGAAGGGAGAGAGGCGGTGCTGAGAAAGCCAGGGCCTAAAAACATTTGACATTGAAAGTGCAGAGCACCTGTTTGGCCTGACGCTGTGCATCTGGGTGTCCCAAAGCCCCTGCGTTGGGCTCCTCGAGCAGGAAGCACGGTCCTCGTGCACAGGGATGGACGTCCTGCAGTGGGTGGCGTCTGGACGTGATCATCTAAACGTAGCGTGTGATTCTTTTCTGATGAGCCCGTTAGACATTTCGTTCTGTGCACCGGATAGAATGAGATCCACACCCTTCCTGACGGTGTGTACAACGTGAGGGTGTACGGTTGGGCTCGTGCGCGTCCCCGTTGCCCCTAGTGTCCTGGAGCAGGTCATGTCCAGCCACACCAGTCTCTAATGGGACGGTGGCGGCAGTGAGGGGGATTGGAGCCTGGAGTGCCCTGTTTTGTTAGGTCTTCGTGTTTTGAGAACGGGTGTAACCACCTGCTGAATAGGGTTCTCTGGGGTCCCTGGCACTGGGGCTGGGGGCTCTGAAAGCCAAAGACAAGAAAGCACTAAGTTTCCAAGTGTCGGCCGTCAGACTCCGGCGTCTTCACCTGTAAAGACCCACAGACCTTGCTCTGCTGGCCCCCGCCCTTCATCCACCTCCACTCTCTGACCCTGCTGTTGGCATGAGGTGGCACGTTCGCTGCTCTTGCCTGTTCCCTGTGTGCCGGGGTGACAGGCTTCTGCCCCGGACCTCAAAACCAAGCGAGGAATGCTTCGGCATCCCTCCCGCACTGAGCTAGCAAGCCAGTGGTAAAACAGTTACCGCGGGGGAGCAAGAGTAAGGAGTCAGGGCTTTAATTAGAAAGTGCTGGTACTGGGGAGGTGACTCTGGGACCAGGTGAGTTCCGCTTCCTGGTGAAATCAGACATGCTTTGTGCCTTTTGCACCAACTAAAGTTAGCCCTTGGGCAGCCCATGGTTTAGAAAGCGTGCAATTCAGAGTGGTTAGGTCAGTCCTGGGTTGGTCATTTTTGTCATGTCCACCACCCACCCCGAGGCTCCTTCACGGGGTCAACGTGAAGATGAGCTGTGCCGGCGGGGCTGGAGGTGAGCCGCAGCTGCAGGCGGGGACTGCTGCGCCTCCGGCAGGGTCACGGCCTCGGCCGCTGTTCCGGCTGGAGGCGGCAGGGCTTGCTGGGCAGCAGAGAGGCCTGTTTTCATCGAAAAGCGCTGCTTCACTGGGCCATCGAGGGCCACCTTCGAACTTTTTTTCACCCTGCTGAAAACCGCACCACAAAAGCCCTGCCGGTTGGGCCCCAGAGTCCAGGCTCTGCGGTGCTGCCCCCCCCCCCCCCCCCCGTGTGCAGGGTGAGCTGGTGCGAGGCCAGCGGCCGGGCCTCGGGGAGCGGGGACTCCGTTTCTGTAACTGGATGGAAGCTTCTCCTGCTGGGCACCAGGCTCCTCCCTGGGATTTGTGATAGAGTGAAGGCGCCTTTCCATTTGTGCCGTCTCTCCAGTCTCTCAGTCCTTTAGTTGAAACTGGGGGCTTGGAGCACCAGAACCCTCTGGATTCCTAGGTCTGGCTGGCTTTTTTTTTGTTGTTGTTGTTTTTTTTTTTTTTGTTTTTAAGGCATGAACTTGTTGATAGCTAGGCCCACTTAGCACACAGCCAGGGGGGACAGTTGCTGCCGTCGCGCGCCCCGTCTCTTCCAGGCGTGGCAGCTCTGGCGCAGGTAGCATGCTGCCTTCTTACAGAGGGAGAAACTGAGGCTGAGAAGTTCAGTGATTTGCTCAAGGTCGCGCGGCCCGCAGGAGTCCACACCAAGTCCGCCGCAGGGCCTGGGCCACCGTTGGTGGTGTCCGTCGCAAAGGATCCCAGTGGGAAAAACCCCAGTCCTGGGTACCTGAGCAGTTCGGGCGGCTGTGGAGACGCCCGGAGGGGCAGCAGAGGATTTCAGTCTTTTTTAAAAATTCTTTTTTTAGGGCTTTTAGATGCTTTTTTATTTGGTGGATAATCCGCTGGTGCCATGAAGACTTTAATCTTAGTCTTTACTCGCTCGCTCACGCGCTTTTCAATCCGGGCTTTGGAAGTGACCTTTTCGGTGTTTGCCTTCAAATAAAATAGAAAAGGTACCAACATTTACTGCTCATCGGCCGCTCTGCGGTGGAGAAGGAGGGTTTGCCAAGGAGCTTAAGAGTGGCTGCCGTGAAACCTTCCACTTCCTTCCCGGGCTCAAGGGCGTTTGTCCAAATACATGTGAAACTTTCGTTCTCAAATCAGTGATCCTGCTAAATGCTGGCACACGTTTTGCAAATGAAATTTTTAAGAAAAATACCACCATTCAGAAATCGAGAGTTTGTTCAGTGGTACAGGGGGCCGTGTTCTTTAATTTTGTGTATATTTGAACATTTTCATGATAAACATGATTTGAAAATCTAGTTCCTAGGAGTAAATTGAAGAAGCTGTGCGGGAGGTAGAGTGGGTACACGAGTCTCCCTGATGCAGGCTCCTCGCTGACCTTGACCCCACCTGCGAACCCCGGAGGGGTGGGACAGGAAGTGGCTGTCTGCGGCTGACCTGTCAAAGTCAGTTGATTTCCGTCACTTGCACACAGTGAGGTTCACTCTCTGAGGGGAGCGCCACCTAGGAGGACTCGGGCAGGCGAGGTCATGCGGGCAGGCGAGGTCATGCGGCCGTTTTCGCGGTCGGGACCGCGCGTTCCCAGAGCGGTCCTCGGAGCGTAAGCAGTGTGCGTTGGGAAGATGAAGCCTGGTTCTTAATGCACCTTGTGTGGTGGTTAATACCTGCGGGCATGGAGCCCGTTCCTGTGTCACTGTTGTTCTCCGAGCTCGAATGCTGCCTGCAGGTGGCGCAGCGGCACCTTATTCTGTCCTCTGCCCCCCTGCGCCGCGCTCATTCGAGCTCCAGGATTTAATCCTGTTCTAGACAACAGGATAGTTCTGCGCCCTGTATGCGCACAGCCCCTTAGAGAGTACTGCTGGCTGAAGGGGCGATCGTCCAAGTACAAACAAGAACGCGGATCTCCAGGCTTGGGGTGGGGGTGGGTGCCAAGCCGGAATGTCCTCCTAGAATTGAAAGTGGATGGTGTATGCGGTCTTGAACAGACTCCTTAGAACTAAATTCCACATCGATTTTCAGCCTTTTGGCTGAGATCAAGAGAAGTGAAGAAATAAGTCACAGCCACCCGTTAAACTGTGTCTCCGATGCTCGCCCAGGGATGGAGAGTTTTAACTAGATGACTTCGTGAGCTCAAGCTTTGCCAAAGAAAAGCTTCAGGTCATCCCTTTTCCCAGATCAGGGCTGAAGAAGGGTAGTGTTAGGGCCTTGGCTAACTTAAAGGAGACCCCAGACATCTTTTGTCCTGACAAGAGTGCTGGTGAGTCAGCCCTTCCTGGGAAGGCCTTGCTGGCTGTTAAGTGTGCGTCCTCGCGTAGGAGTGAGTGGCAAATGCAGGGACAGGAGAGACCCTCTGTTTCAGAGAAGTAAATCTGTTTTTCTAGTTTTTCTAGGAACTCTTAATCTCTCACCCCTCTACCACACACAGATCTGTAGGGAGTATTTGGAGACAAAGTTTTGACCAAAGACCAAAGGTTGGTTCAATGGAAATAGCAGGTAGGTAAGCTACCAAATCAGTAAGCTCTCTGGGTAGTTGCTCCGCACGGGGCTCTCCGCACTGCCCACGTATGTGATCAGGCCTCTTGTTTGACCCCATCCCGGAGCAGGGCCGGAACCCTGTCAATTCAAAAAAAAAAGCACTTAATTTTGGAAAATGGTAATCTCCTTCCCACCGCCACCAAAAGTAGTCGTACGATAAAACTTAAACAGTGTGAAAGGATGTGGGGTGTTTCCGCCTGGCCACCAGTCCCTTCCCCCCCTCTCCGCCTCGCCCCCAGCCTCAATACCAACACTTCTGTTAACTGTGTCTCTTTCCAGAATAATGTAAGTAGTTCTCTTCTGGACCCTTTTACAGAAGTATCTTACGGATCAGGCCTGTCCGTAAGAAATGAACCTTCCTTCCCTTTCCTGTAAGCAGTGTTCTAGGGACACGTGTAGGGCCTCCCGTACCGGCTTCTCCCTTTGCACGAGGTGCCCTGTCCTCAGAGCCGCCGCTCCTGGACACCACGCGTGCTCCCGCCGAGAGGCCCCTCTCTCGTGTTACGTAAGGAGCTGGAAGGAAGGAGCAGATGCACGAAGCACCCTGAGCCCTTCCGAGCTCCCGGAGAGGCCCTGGCCACAGCCCCACCCCGTGCGCGCCGCACCCGCGAGGCGGGCCCGGGCGTCCCCGGTGTGGGCGCGGTGGCCGCAGCCCGCCCTCCGGGACGCACGCAGCGGTCTTCGTGGTTTGTATCTGTGAGGAAACCATCCTAGGGGCTGCGTGATTGATGCCAGCCGAGTCTGCCCGCTCCTACAAATCTCTCTCTCCTTTTTTTTTTCTTTTTCTTTTTTGGTAAGAATGAAGCCAAGAAAAATTAAAGAAGACGATGCTCCAAGAACGATAGCTTGCCCTCACAAAGTAAGTACGAGGGGGAGGGCTCTCCCCGCGTCTCGTAATTAAGGGAGGAGCTAGAGTCCTCGGCTTCTCCCATCCGGAGGCTGTGTGTGTGTGCTGTAAGTTGGTCGTTCAGTAAAGGCCACTTTCCCTTAGTGCTCCTGAGCGGGGGGACTGTGGGGTGCCCGTGTGCTTGCCCCCGGTATGTGTCGAGGATACAGTGCTAGGATGTGATTCCTCCTGCTGAGTCCTCAGCAAGGCCGGTCTCCAGACGTTGGCTCGTGGCTCCCCCGCGGGCCTTTATGGGACTGTAAACTCATTATGGAAATTTGGAAATTATTTTGGGTGTTGCTAAAAGCAAGCCTAATAAACTTCATTTCCTGCACAATTTTCTTAATTTACCCTGTTAATTGTGTGTTACTAGTAGGATGCTTAATTGTTTTCAAATGCGGGTCGCCTTCAAGACCGAAGAGTCGCCTAGACAGTCCTCGGGGGCGTTGGCGGGGTGGGTTTCACACTCAACTGGATGGCTGTGAAGCTCTCAGAGAAAGAAGGGCCACGCAGGCGAGGGAAGCAGAGGGGGAGGGTGTGCATGGGGCGAAGAGTGTTGGCGGCCCGGCTCGGAGGGGACGTCTCCCTGGGCGCCCTCCCGGCCCTTCGTGCTCTGTTTTAACTCGCGCTCGCTGCGTAGATGCCGAAGCCTGGAGCTCTTTGCTCTGGGGCGCCTAGAAACAGTGACCCCACAGCTACGCCCTCCCTGCCTGTCGCGTCTCTAGCTTCTCTGTGTGCTTCTTTCCCGAATGACACTCGACCGGTTCCATCTTCTAAGCAGAGACACAGCCTGAGGGTCAAGGTGGAGAAGCTGCGGCTCTCTGCTCCCTCGTGTCCCCCCGCATCGTGCTGTCCCCACCCCCTCCATTCCCCGACGGCAACTGCAGAAGAAATGGCCGAGGCCGTGCGTCTCTGGGGCGTCTCTGGGGTGCCCCGCGCCCAGCCGCCACCCCTCCCCTCCCCGTTGCCCATGTGCCTACTTCTAGTGGCTCTCCAAGTCCGTTTCTTCTGTAGTTGTCACTCCCTGGGGACCTCTTCTTTCTTTGTCAAGAAAGGGAAAGAGGCAAAGAGAAGACGGAAGAGTAGGCGATGGAGAAGGGCAGCCCATTCTCTCGCAGCACAGGCTGGGGGCCCACCCGAGCTAGTGGGGGCCAGCTGCCAGGCCGCCTCTGCCTGTTTGTCAGGCTGTGTCACTTCGGGGGGGGGGTGCATATTGGGTGAGGCGGCTGTGGTGCGGCTGGAAGCTGGGGTGCTGGGTTCTATTCCCGCTCAGCTCCTACTGGCTGTGCGGCCTTGGGCAAGTCTACCTAAAGACATCTCTGAGCCTCAGTTTTCTCATCTGTAAAACAAGGGTTTGCCTTAAATGAGAACGCCTTTTTCAGCCGTTTTTGTTTTGTCTTAAATACTGTGGTATTTCTACTGCAATGCTAAGTAAAACGGAAGCGGGGTCTGGGTGGGGAGGGTCTCTTGCATCGGTGACGGCTGTTCAGTGGTTGGATCCTTTGTAACGGCTGCGGCGGGAACCTCTAAGTCTCTCTCTGTTCGAAGGGCTGCACAAAGATGTTCAGGGATAACTCCGCCATGAGAAAGCACCTGCACACCCACGGCCCCAGAGTCCACGTCTGTGCAGAATGTGGCAAGGCCTTTGTTGAGAGCTCAAAACTAAAACGACACCAACTGGTTCATACTGGAGAGAAGCCCTTTCAGGTAGAGCCAGTCCCTTCCCTAGGCAGGCCCGGGTGCTGGGGAGGCGCGGCCCAGAGCCTTGGGAAGCGGCTGGGGTCCCGAGGAAGCGCTGAGAAGGGCTGCCCGGGTCCCGGGTCCTGGAGGCGGGCTGCAGGGGTGTGCCGGGGGGCGGGGGTCTGAGGGGGAGTACCTCCCGTGCGGAGGAAAGCAGGCTTGCTCGTGTGAGCCTAAAACTGCAGTCCTAGTGCACTCACAGGGGCGTGTAAGCACTTACTCTCTGTCGTTGACATAAGCATGTCGCGCTCCTAATTGACCACACGAGAACAAGTATGGTTAATATTTTGTCTTTTTTTTTAATGTTTTATTTATTTTTGAGAGAGAGAGAGAGAGAGTGCAAGCATGAGCAGGGGAGGGTCTGAGAGAGAGGGAGACACAGAATCCGAAGCAGGCTCCAGGCTCTGAGCTAGCTGTCAGCACAGAGCCTGACGCGGGACTTGAACCCATGAACCGTGAGATCATGACCTGAGCTGAAGCCGAACGCTTAACCAACTGAGCCACCCAGGCGCGACTGTCTTGTTTTTTAGAAACCCACAACATGTAAACAAACTGGCAGTGCAGCTCTAAATTTAACATGGTTCTTCTTCTCCTCCTTTTTTTTTTTTTTTTAATGTTTATTTTTGGGAGAGAGACTAAGCATGAGCAGGGGAGGGTCACAGAGAGGGAGACAGAATCTGAAGGAAGCTCCAGGCTCTGAACTGTCAGCACAGAGCCCGATGCAGGGCTCAAACCCACGAACTGTAAGATCATGACCTGAGCCGAAGTCAGATCCTTAACTGACTGAGCCACCCAGGCGCCCCCTTTTTAACTATTATTTTTATTTATTTATACTTTTTATTTTTTTATATTTTTATGTTTTTGAGAGAGAGAACCCAAAGCAGGCTCCAGGCTCTGAGCTAGCTGTCAGCACAGAGCCTGATGCAGGGCTCGAACCCACGAACCGCAAGATCATGACCTGAGCCAAAGTCGGACGTTTGAGTGACTGAGACATCTAGGTGCCCCAACTTTTATTTGAGTATTATCTATACCCAACGTGGGGCTTGAACTCACAACCCCGAGATCAACAGTCACATGCTCTTCTGACAGAGCCAGCCAGGTGTCCCAACATGATTCTCTTTGACGACTTGACAGCAGAACCCTTCCTAATCGTTTGTATTTTTATTTATTTACTTACTTATTTAATATTTGTTTATATTAGAGAGCTCACGCAGACACATGCGCACCAATGGGGCAGGGGCAGAGAGAGAGGGGGAGACACAGAATCTGAAGCAGGCTCAGGCTCCGAGCTGTCAGCGCAGAGCTGGACTCGAGGCTCCAAGTCACAAACCATGAGCTCATGACCTGAGCCAAAGTGGGACGCTTAACCGGCTGAGCCCCGCCCCCCAGGCGCCCCTCACTTGTATTTATTATCTGAAACATTTACCGAAGTCCTAAGACCTTAAGGTGATGCTGAGAGAGATACTTGGTACTTTGCCAAGTGTCTGTCTTCCCTCGTAAGTCGCAAGGACCGGCTGTGGGTTCGGGAGTCCCCCTGTGGCGGGCCGGCCGCGTCCCCCGGGCAGGGAGGGCGCGGCGTCCGGTGAGGGCAGCGGGCCGCC
>NC_043708.1:4113735-4120240 GCF_006229205.1 Suricata suricatta | reverse complement strand
CGGGCAGGGAGGGCGCGGCGTCCGGTGAGGGCAGCGGGCCGCCCCGGCGCAGCCCCCGGGCCCGGGCTCAGCGGCTTCTCTCTGGTCTCTCCCGGACAGTGCACGTTCGAAGGCTGCGGGAAGCGCTTCTCACTGGACTTCAATTTGCGCACACACGTGCGCATCCATACCGGGGACAGGCCCTACGTGTGCCCCTTCGACGGCTGCAATAAGAAGTTTGCTCAGTCGACTAACCTGAAATCTCACATCTTAACACACGCTAAGGCCAAAAACAACCAGTGAGAAGAAGCACGGAGAAGACCCTTCCGAGCCCGGGGAGCCCCTTCCCTCCAGGAGCGGGGTCGGGAGCGAGTAACGCCTCTCCTTTGTATATTGTTTCTAGGAAAGAATTTTAAAAATGAATCCTACACACCTAAGGGACATGTTTTGATAAAGTAGTAAAAATTAAAAAAAAAAACTTTAATAAGATGACATGGCTAAGATACTCTATCTTGCTCTGTAATCTCGTTTCAAAAACACGGTGTTTTTGTAAAGTGTGGTCCCGACAGGAGGACAATTCATGAACTTCGCATCAAAAGACAATTCTTTATACAAACAGTGCTGAAAACGGGACTTCTTTTCACATTCTTATAAATACGAAGCTCACCTGTTGCTTACAATTTTTTTAATTTTGTATTTTCCAAGTGTGCATATTGTACACTTTTTGGGGATATGCTTAGTAATGCTACGTGTGATTTTTCTGGAGGTTGATAACTTTGCTTGCAGTAGATTTTCTTTAAAAGAATGGGCAGTTACATGCATACTTCAAAAGTATTTTCCTGTAAAAAAAAAAAGTTATATAGGTTTTGTTTGCTATCTTAATTTTGGTTGTATTCTTTGATGTTAACACATTTTGTATAATTGTATCGTATAGCTGTATTGAATCATGTAGTATCAAATATTAGATGTGATTTAATAGTGTTAATCAAATTTAAACCCATTTTAGTCACTTTTTTTTTTCCCCGAACAATACTGCCAGATGCTGATGCTCAGTGTACCCTCGCCTGTTCGGTTACAGAAAGCGGTGCTCAGTTGTAGAATGTGTTGTACCTCTTACCACCTGACGTGTACACCCCTTGTAACAGAAAGGGCAAAAATAAAACAGCGGTCCTACAGAAAGAATACGGCAGAAAAAGATCTGTAAGCACAGTCTTATTTCCTTTTGTTGTCCAGAATAATTCGAATTCTTGAGCCTCCCAGAAATTGGAAGCTAAATAAAGCAACTGAAGTCTCCTTTACTTTTGCACTCAGTTACAGTGACTTGGGATCGAAGCAGCGCAGATACGTTAGTCCTTGCCACGCATGCTGGGCTCTGAGAGCGACTAGGGGACAGGCAGCCCGAATTAAGGAACTACCTCAGAGAACCCTGCCCCCACCCCCACCCCCCTGCCGGGCCCACCGGAGACCGGATTTCGATTTCAGCTCCCCCGGGCAAAAGTGTGGTCCAAACGGTCGTGGCCTGTATGTGCACGTGCTCAAAGCAAGCTGGCGAGCGGGGGAGGGGGCACCGGGCGCCCCTGCTTCGTGGCTGTCGGTTGGAGAGCCGTGGTGCCCGCGTGTGGTGGCGCCTGGGCGTCCAGTGGCTTCACGGTCACGCGTGCAGCCGGATACCGAGTGCAAATTGGCAGGGCGATTCGGTGGTTCAGAAAGTTGTACTCAGTGAGTACTTTCCCTCTCACAGCGTGACCTCCTAAATGTACGGTTATAATTTTTGAATTTTCCTTAGAGTCGAATATCAGACTCGTGAGACTATTTTGTAAACCGCTACAGTAGGTGCCGCGAAAGCCCCATTGATGCAAGCCGCAAATGCACAGTGTGTCCTCGGGCCTATGCTCGACTCTGCAAGGTAATCGGCCCATCAGCCCCTGTCTGAGATGTTAGGTACAGGACGTCCAGGACACCCATCGGGTCCAAACCGTAGCCCTGTCTCTTCCAGCTTCTCCGTTGCTCCTGTACAGGAGGGCTGGTGACCTAATGACCGTGACCCTACGGCTCTCCGGGATTTTGAAGTGCCTTCCGAATCATAAAGTGAAAATTTTAACTTCAGACACTTTTTTTTCTATTCGTTCAGAATCTGTTGTCCATTGGGTAGTGTGCTGGAAGTGAGTTAATCAGAAGACCTCAGCCGTCCCCTGGATAAGCCAGGCTTTGCTGGACCTGGCAGTCAGGAGACAGGTAAGGCCGAGGCGGAGGTCCCTGGCAGAGCCGCGGGCTCCAGGGCACGCGTGGGTCGTTGGCCGGGCCTGGGGCCCAGACCTCCGCCGATGCCCCTGGTGCAGAGCGCCCATTCCCTCCCTCCCGCCCTCAGGTGAGCAGCCTCTGGGTGGCCGTACCCACTGCCGCTCCAGGGGGGTGGCTGTGTTAGGAGGCTGGCGCTGAGTCACCACCAGCCAGCACTGCCTCCCGGGAGCCTGGTCCTGGCGCTGTCCTCAGGACTCCTGCCCAAGGGCCCACGGCAAGGCAGACTCGGGCCACGGGGACGTGTCACGTCAGCAGCCCCAAGAGCCACGCCGTGACCTGCGGAGAAGCCGGGCTCCCGTGTGGAGCAAGGGGACGTCCCCCCTTCCTCTGTGCCTTGATCCCTGCGGGGGATGCCTTGGTCATCTCTTCCGTCTCTGTCCATGTGTCTTCTCTCAGGCCGCAGAGTTCACTGCTGGCAGGGATTTGATCAGGGGGCTGAAGACCAGTCATGTCCCAGGCCCCTCGTGGGCGGTAACCCCCGTTCCCCACAGTGTAGGAGACGAATCCGCGAGGCAGTGTTAAGAGTGGTGGTGTTTCTCGTTGGCTGGAGCCCAAACCCATTTTGCTTGTGGTGAGAATTTATAATTTTGCTCAAGATGTGATTTACTACAATTGGAAGTGGTGTTCTAACCGTGAGTCACTTGTCTTGAGGATTAACCTGATTTGTAAGTAATACCGATAGACCTATTTTCTTACACCCCAGCGGAAACAAGTGCGTGTTTCTAGCGTATGTAATATAAAAACTCCAGAGGATACGTTTACACTTAAGATGTTGTTTTCTATTTTTGGATTTCTTATTATTTCCCCCCCCCTTTTTGGTAGCGGGGCTCAGGGCGAAGCATAGAATTTGTATAAAGAACTGTCACCCCAGAGTGACCTTCGTTTTCCAAGGTGACATTGAACTCACGCTGTTGGTTTCATAAGGTGTTTGTGAGCCGTGCCTAGATTCAAGGCCCGAGGATTCGAGGAAAATCAAGATTTCTCCCCCTCCCGACCCCATTCGGTTTTCATGTACAAGTTCGTTGAAATGTCACCTGCTTGGCTGGGCTTGAGTGCACTAAGGCCCTTTGACAGCACGGTACCTCGGCGCCTGCCAGTGTTCCCGAGCAGAGTTCTCGGCTGTCACTTCGTGGAGAAGAGTCCCTTCCATTCAGCGAGAGCCCAGGGAGACTCGCCGTCGGCCTGAACGGATGCAGCCCCCGCTCTGCCCCGCCTCCCTCAGCTTCTGTCACCCACCTCAATGTATGGCCGGGGTGCAGGAGTCCCGGGCCTCCCAGGGGCCTGAGGAGCCCGCTCTGCCCAGGCGGTGAGAGTCCATCGTTTCTCGTCCTGACTCCTCGTGGCCGGAGACAGTGCGGCTTAGGAAAGCCGGGTGTGACTGCTCTTTGGTTCTAAGTTCCTTCCGTTCTCTGGACACCTGACCACCAGCAGGAGCAAGGATCCCAGGGCTTGGTGTCACGGGAGAGCGGAAGCAGTTGACAGGCGTTTGTGCCACGACCCTGCCAGGAGGCACCCCCTTAGGGGGCAGGGGCACTCACCTAACTTCGTAGCACTTTGTCCTGGTCCCCTTGCCGTCAGTCAAGTCCAGCAGGTGAAGGCAAGCGCATTCCACCCAGACTTAACCCCCAAGGCAGGGGAGGAAGCCCAGATCCCAAGCCCAGCCCCCTTGCTGCTCCGCCCACGCCCTCCACTGCCCCGTGACCTACCGACCTTGGCCATCTTTGTCACCACTCATGTGTACAGGCCCCCTGCTTGCCTGGACAGCGTGAGCGCAGGCCCTTCTGAGCAGTGGCATCAGGCGCCTGGCATTTCCCTCTGAGCCAGAGAGGATGCCAGAAGGTGCCGGGCAGGATGTTTCAGCTGGACCCGACTGGAGGCGGTGGGAGGGCGGCTGGCATGTGCACACACATTGCGGTTGCAATGGAATGTGGGCTTCTGTTAGGCTGGCAGGAAATCCGACTTCCCTCGAGCGGGTCACCCCGCTCCCCGGGCTCCTGCCCGGCACTCAGGCGGTCTGCAGAGGGGGGCGGTGGGACCCCAGCCATGTTGTCTAGGCCGACAATCACTGGTTTTCCACACGGCGGCAAGCTCCATCAAATTGGTTTTCGTTCAAGACTCTCAGACGCCATAAGAAACTGAGTCAGGGTGTCGCGGGGAGGGGGCCCTGCTACCCTCTTTGGGGGCCACACAAGGTCTGCCTACATAGTGGAGGGAAAAGGGCGTCGGTACCGAACAGAATGACCTGTGTCTACAACCTCCGTCACTGTCACGAGGCTCTGTTGGCTCCGGGTGGTGACTGGTCGAGCCGTTTTCACAGAACAGTTCTGGTTTTATTCACTTTCTGGTAACTTCCGTAGGCCCTGACTCGAGGACTTAGCATTGTGTCTCATGTACATCTTCTCTTAAATGTTCTTTGCCATTTCTGGAATTGTCCTTGGTTTCTCCTTAGCGCATAGGTCATAGATGCAGAAAAACTGTAGTACTTACGGCATCCGCACCAAGCCTCAGATGGCTTTGCATCCAGGAAAACATTTACCGATAACTCCGTCTGAAGCACCACGCATGTGTAACATGGCTCTATAAAATATAATAAACGCATAACGTTGTTAAGCTTTTTAATGCCTGTGGTTTTCGTTTGTCCCTCGGTCCCCCGAGCCGCCTTACGCGGCGAGCCTGGCCGCACGCTGCCCAGGGTGGCCCCTCGTGGCTTGGCTTCTGGCACAGAAATGGAAACTCTCAGGACTCCACTCGTGCAGGCAGGAAGCGCTTCCTGAACATCACCTCTGTCCGCTCCACGATGGACTAGCGGGCCAGACTTCTAACGAGGACCTCCCCCGCTTTCAGGAAGCACAGCCGACCGTTCTCAAGGCCGTGTTAGTCCTGGGAGCTCCGAAGCCAGAAGAGCTTACTGAGACAGACTCCAGCACTCCAGGAGCTACTTGGGCCTCGGCTGAAAGCACAGTGCAGGGAAGGGTCTTGATCTGCCCTGGCCGGGGCCCTGGTGTCTGATGTCCTGACCAAGGGCATTCATGTGACTTTCCCTCCCTTTTTGCCAATGATGGAAGGGTGTGCTGACAGTGCTGCCCAGGTGGCTGGCGAGTCCCAGGTGTGCGTGACGCCCAGAACTGCCAAGTGAAGGCTCGAGGTAGCGCTGGGCTGAGGGGTGGCCTCTCCGGGGTTTAGGTGGGAAGGAGGTGAGGTCATGGAGGGCTGTGGAAGTGCGTCCTGTGGGCACCCCCAGATAACCGTGAGGCCCCTGTCCCTCCTTCCCCCTTGTGGGCATCTCCAGCTGGCCGCGGGGACGCTGGCTGAGAAGCTAACTGTGCCCGGGACCATGCCAGGCATGGCGAGCACCTTTCCGTTCACTCCTCCAAACTGCTCTGGGAGGAGCTCTGCAGCTCGGCCGCCTGTCGGCGACGAGGGTTGATGGGGAAGGTCCCAGCAGCTGGAAATTCAAAACCCGGGCCGGCCTGCCTTCCGCCTGCCACTGGGCCCTCTGCCTGAGTCCCTCCGCCAACCCCTTTCAAAGAAACTGCTGTCCCTATTTAGGGGTGGCACTATGCCTGCCCTGCCCAGTGTCTTAGAGGACCTTCCTGGCCTTGGAAGGTGGTTCCCGGGTCCGCTCACCAGTGGCCAGCAGGCCTCCACCCCTTATTCTGGTCCTGGCCGCTCCTCTCCAGCTTCCTGCGGGCACTTGGACGGCGCCAGTGTCCTAGCTGGGGCTCTTGCCACCGGAACCTGCAGCGGCTCCCCACTTGCGCAGAAGAAAGTCCAAAGCTTTCCACCTATACTCAAAGCTAAGCCCCAGCCCTGACCTACTTTCCTGACCTCTCTCACCTCTCTCCACCTTCCCCTGGACGGTTTTCATTTCCAAAGCTTCCCCTGCCCTGGAATTCCCAGGTTCGCTCAGTCCGGAGGGTGAGCTGTGCGTCCCGCGGGGTTTTCCCAGCGACTGCGACTTGTATTACTGCTAGCAGGTTGGTGGCAGGGCGGGCTCTGAGGAAGCTTGAGCCTCGCTGATGGTGACCTGGGTCCAGCCGCCCTCATCCATCACCTCCTGCTGCATGTTGCTGATGTACTAGGCCCCCTGGGTCCCGGCAGCTGGGGTCCAGAGCCCCTCTCCGGCCCTGGCGAGGGCGGGGGGCGTCCGTTCTCCCCCGCCTCCCCCTGCCTGGCCTTGGCCAGTTCGTTGTCGCCTCTGACCCGCCCTCCCTCCCTCCCTCCC
>NC_043708.1:4108513-4113635 GCF_006229205.1 Suricata suricatta | reverse complement strand
GCGGGGAGGCGGGGAGGCCGGGTGCGCGTGCGCGCGGCCCCGGCGGCCCGGACCCCGGAAAGCCAGTCCTGGGGACGCTGGGCGACTTCCGGAGCCCGCTGGGGCGGGGACACTTAGGGTCCCCACCTGGGCGACAGCGTCAGTCGGGGGCCCGAGCGCAGCTGGTGGGAGGGCGCAGGGAGGAGGGGCGCATCCCCAAGTGCAGGTGACCTTGGGCCGCGGGGGCTTCGTCTGCCTGCCTCCGCGCGAGGAGCTGCGAGGCCTGTTCACTTGCGAGGGACGGGAGGGTGGCCCGGGCGGCCACGGGAGGCCGGGAGGAGGAGGCCGAAGGAAGGGGGAGCCGTTCCAGGAGGGCTCCTGGGGCACCCCCAGACCGGAGGGACCGAGGGAAGAGGTCCCAGGCGGCCGCCCGCTCTCCTGTCCCTGGGACAGTCAGAATCTGGTGTCAGGGAGAGTGGGGGAGGAGCGGCCCAGGCTGGGGGGGGGGGTGTCCCCCTCAGCAACCCGCTTCCATGCCCTCTGCCGCAGTCACCCTACCTCAGCATCCGTCCTCAGGGATGGCCCATCGCCTAGCCAGGCTGCCTCTCGGCCTTACAGTGATCCCTCCCCAGCCTGCCTCTGCTACAGGGGCTCCAGGACTTCGTTTTCGCTGACCCCTGCCCTCTCCGGTCTCCGTCCTCCGGTCCCGCTCTGCCCCTCCTGCCCTCCCCAGGGTCGGGCCCCAGCCTCAGCCTGGGCTCCTTCAAGCCCCATGGGCCGGCTTCACTCCCTCCTACATTCCTGCCGTCCCTGGTCTCGGCTGCCTGGCAGACAGCAGCGTCTGCCCTCCTCGGCCCTGTGTGTACACCCCTGGCCTAGCATGTCCCCCCATGTGTGCTCCCTGTCGTGTCCCCCCTGTTCCCACCATCCACGGGGACGGTCCAACCGGAACTCCCATGGGGGTCTCTCCCGGTGGCGGCCTTCCCCACCCCTCCCACACACTCAGGTATGAGTCCTGCCCCTGTGCTGCCCAGAACGGCCTGGATGCCCCCAGGGAGGCTTTGAGGGTCTGCCAACCCCTGAGAGCCACCCAGTGGTGACACCTGCAGGGGCTCCAGGGATGAGAGGGGGTCCCAGTTGGTGCGCAGACACTTCCTGCCAGGCTTGGTCTTTCGGGGAAGCTTTATGGGAGCACCGTCACCCTGCCCCCGGAAGGCGAGTGCTTTCTCCAAGGCGGAGTGTGTGGTCAGGCACGCTGATCATTACAGCCCGGCTGAGGTCAGGTGGCCTGGGAGAGTGTGGCCAGGGCAGGGTGAGAGCCAGTGTCCCCGCGGGCTGAGTTCCCAGCAGCCACTGGGCCACCGCAGAAAGGAAGCAGAGGCCAAGGAGCACACAGGCTGGGCCCTAGCCCCTCTGGGGCCTGACCCACCACTCCAGGGCATCTGTCACCAGCCACAGAACTTGGTGGGTGGACCTCCAGGGGGCCAGCGTGGCTGATCCTGGCTCTTGTGACACTCCCCCGAGGCAGAATGGAGGATGGCCCAGCGGGTCCCCACCCAGGCCTGGGGCAGGGGCATGGGGAGGGCCGTGGGAACGCAGACAGGGCTGTGCATCTGGCTTCCGTGGCAGATGGGCGTCTGTGGCGGGGAGTGAGAACTGGCATGACGTCCCGGAACCTGCCAGCTACAGGGGGGCGGAGAAGGCCCCGCTCTGGGACTTTAGGGGGGCTCTTGATTTGTGAGCGCTGCTAATAGGTCCGCTGAGCAGCAGGGGAGGGGACGTCGGGGGTCAACACTGCCCTCGTGCGCCTGGGGCCCGAAGGGACACACATGTGAGCACCAGGGAGGTGGCCGACACTTCCTCCCCACGGCTGGCTCCCCGCAACAAAGAAGCGGTGGGGGCGGGGCGTTTGTCGGGTTGACCCAGTGTCCCTCAAACTGCCATGGGGGCGTCATCGCCCCTTCCTGAGTGGTCCTGCCCGGGTCCCTTCCCAGCCCGCCCTCAGGTGCCCTTCGGCTCAGGCACATCCCTAAGGTAGAACCCGGAGCCTGTCACTCCCCTGGGGAGACCCGGCCAGCTGCCGGCCGGGGCCGTGATGCACGACACCCAGCCCAGGAAGGAAGCGTGGGGCTGGCGGAGACCAGGCTGCCTCCGCCTCCGCGGGCATCGCGCCCCCACTCCCCCGGGGAAACGGAGGCAGGGTCGGAAGTCACGGGATGGGTCGTGGTGCCTTCGTTCCTTTGACAGGCCTTTCTCGGGAGCCCCAGCCCCAGCTTTCATTTCGCTGACCAGGGGGGTCAGGGACACATGGCCACCTCTGGCTGCAAGACACAGAAGCCCGGAGCCGATGGGGCTCCCCTAGAGACAGGCAGGCTGCCTAGTAGGAAGGCACCGGGGACGCTCAGCCCGCTACGGGCCGCACGCAGCTCTCCATCCTCATGGCCGCTGCGGCGAGCCACGCCGCCCTTCCTTCCACCTCCCCCGACCTCTGCACACGGGCCTCCATGACCTCTGACCCCTCAGTTCCAGCCCCACTGTCCCCTCCGGGGCCAGGGCGGCTGCTAAGGGAGCACAGTACTAAGGGAAAGGCCTCTGTTGGGAGTTGAATCGTCTCCCCCAAAAAGAGACACTGAAGGCCTCAGCCTCCGTCTTTGCGGATGTTAGCAGCCAAAACGAGGTCCTACTGGAGCAGGGTGAGCTCGTCTGCTGACAACGGGCGTCCTCATAACAAGAGGGGACAGCGAGGCCCAGGGGGACAGCCACGTGAAGACGGAGGCGACCCGGAGCAGGGTGTCTGCGAGCCGGGCCACCAGCGCCACCAGGTGAGGCGGCATCAGGATCCAGGCTTCCGGCCCTCAGAACTTCGAGGGAATAAACGCCAGTTCCGGCCACACAGCGTGTGGCACGTCGCTATGGTGGCCCAGGAACTACCATGAGTTCGCTGCCAGCAGCAGCAGCACCGAACAGGCAGTACCCAGGTCACGCTTGGCAAGGAGTGCTTGTTCCCACGTGCCCTCCCGGAGCGGCCCCCCGCCTCGGCCAGGGAGGTGGGGACAGGCCTCCTCTTCACAGCACAGCCCGAGGTCCCTTTGTATTTGTTATTTTTTACCACATTAATTCATGACTTATTCCAAATAAACATAAATTCAGACCGGGGAGAAGATGAAATGCCAAATTCATAAAAAACCCACCTCCTCCCAATCCTTCCTCCTGCCCGATGTGCTGATAATGTTTAACCCTCCGCACTCGGGGCGGGATTGGGGGCCCCAGTTTTCGGTGCCTGCCTGGTCACTTTCAGAGGAAACGGAAGTGAGGGAGGCCAGGGCGGCCTCCTGGGTGAAGGTGCTGCCTGGGCCCCCAGGGTGGGGGTCGCTGGGCTGAAGGAGCCTGTGATGGGCCTGAGGACCCCGTGCCCTGGGAACACCGGCCAGCCTCTGCAGGCGAGCTCAGGGTCACGGGCTGATGCTGGGGACTAAGTGCAGTGTCCCAGGGGGCTGGCGGCCCTCTCTCCGGCCCTCCCCTTAAGTGAGGCAGAAGCTTCTCAGCTCAAGCAGTCGAGAAGGAAGAAGACTCCTGGCTGGCAGCTGTCGGGACTCGGGGTACCCAGGACTGCCTCCAGGGGAGTGGGCAGAGGTGAAGGTGGGCGGACGGCACGACACCCCTTTGGGGAACGAAGCCTCCTCCAGGGAGCACTCCCGGGCCGCTTCGGCTGGGGTAGGTCTAAGCTCAGACAGATCCATTCACTCAGACCGGCCCTCCTCCAGGAGTCCGCCTCTGGCCTCGGCAGCATGCCCTCTCTGTGCCCCTCCCACACCTCGGTACCCCAGGGGGCTCACAGCGCACGGTGCCTGGCCAGCCGCCGGGGGTGCACAGGGCGCAGGCGGCACCACTGCTGGGAAACCGCAGGCAGTGGCAGCATTTGCTGAAGGGCTGAGACTGTCCACCATGCTTGCGAGTTTACTCACCTGATCATCTTCATGCCGACGCTAACCTCACTTTGCAGACGAAGAGACAGAGGGTCTGGATGTACCCTGGAGCCTCCCCTGGTCTCGGGCTGCCATCCGGCCCCGCAGCCCAGACCCCAGCCCCCGCTTCCTCTGGGACACACAAACAAGGCCACGCCTCTTAATAAAGAATATTTTATTCCTGCAGCAGTTTCTGGGCAACAGTGACACCACGAGAATACGATGGGAGCCTTGACCTCCTTGACCCCAGTCTGCCTCCCGGGAGGAGGGATCGCATCGCCCAAGGGGCTGAGCTCCACTCAGGGCAAAGGAGGCCACTGTCCTCTCCAATCTGTGCAAAACCGTCCGCCCCCTTGTCCCCAAAGGCATGGCCCCGCTGCACCAGATGTGCCTGGGCTGCCCCAAGCTCACCGATCCGCCGGCTCGGATCCCACTCGGCCCAGGGGGCCCCACACTGGTCACCCCTGTGCTGGCTAACAGGCCCTTCCTCAGTGGCCTCCAGGGAACAGCACACAGGACTCCCTGGGACAGACCTCATTTGCTGTGGGGGAGTGGGGGTCCCCTGTACCCGTGTCCCTGATGACGCCGCCGCACACCTGAGGGAACTGGCCGTTGGTAGCGGGTCAGAGCCCCCCACGGCAGCTGGCCCATGTCCTCCTTTAATTAATAGACGGGCAACCTGAGGACCAGAGGGTGGCAAGCCCTCCCCGCTCTGCGGCTGGACTTTAGTCCATCTCCCCCTGCCACTGGCCAGTGCCTGGTCCCCCAGCCCAGGCCCTAGGCTGATACAGACCCAAGCGTCTGAGCGGGCCCCCCTGTGGGAGTGGCACAGCAGGGGCGTCCCCAGGGGTGCCAACCCGCGAAGCTGGGGTGCACCGGCAGAGTACTCTGCCCTGGGACGCCAGGAGGCACCTGGAGATGCCTCTCTGTCCCTAACACAGAGAATGGACAGGTGGCCAAGACGCGTCCCTGGGGCTCTCCCGAGTGGACTTGATCACAGGATGGCCCGTGCTGGGTCATCAAAGACCCCGAGGCAGTGTTGGCCCCAGGAAAGGGCTGGAGTGTCGGCTGGGATTTCGGAAGGCTCCGAGTTAACAGCAACAGCAGGGCGTGTCACCGCCGAGCTCCAGGAGTGTAAGAGGCGGGCGCGAGGCTCCGGACCCCGCGGACGAGGAGCG
>NC_043708.1:4096397-4108413 GCF_006229205.1 Suricata suricatta | reverse complement strand
CAGCAGCGTGGACGCCAGCCCGCGCGTGAAGACGCGCCAGCCCTCGGCGCGGTAGCTCTGGCGCACGCAGTCCACGAAGCCGCCGTAGCGCGGGGGCCCGCGCACCCCGTCGGCCTGCAGCCGCGACTTGACCACGTCCACGGGGTAGGTGGACAGCCAGGACAGGATGCCCGACGTGCCGCCCGCCAGCAGCAGCTTGGGCACCAGCAGCCGGTCGCCGGGCTCGCAGCCCAGCGCGCGCGTCAGCACGTCGTAGGAGAGGAAGTAGACGCCGAAGCTGGGGGTCTCGCGCAGCAGGGTGGACGTCATGCCCCGGTTGACGCCGCGCAGGCCCTCCCGCCGGTAGATCTGTGCCAGGCAGTGCAGCGAGCCGCGGTAGGTGCGGCCCGGGCCCGCGTCCTGCAGCTGCAGCCGCGTCTTGGCCAGCTCCATGGGGCAGCAGATGACGCACTGGATGGCGCCGGCCGCCGCGCCGGCCACGAACTGGTTCAGCGGCGTGTCGCGGCCCAGGGCCCGCAGGGTGTTGCCCTGCACGCCGAACACCAGCGCGTTGATGAACGTGAGCCCCATGAGGGGCGAGCCCAGGCCCTTGTACAGGCCCAGCACCTGCGGGGCACACACAGCGTCAGGTGCACTCCTGCCTGGGGCCTGGGGTGGCCCACCATGCTCCCCCAGGCCCTGCTTGCAGCTGGGAGTGGGGGTGGATGACCAAGCAGGGTCCTCCCAGAACCGGTGTCCCCAATGTCCAAGGCCCGGGCAGTCACACCTGCCCATTTCTAGAGTGCCCCTGTGCCATAGTGCTGCAGACACCTGCTTTTCCAGCTCTGTGGTCTGAGGCCCAAAACATCCCAGGGGCTGGTTCCCTGCGGCCACCCTGACCACCCCCCTCCCCTCCCCCCGGGCCCCAGGCCACTCACACTCTCCTGCTTGATGATGGACTGGAAGCAGTGCAGGGTCCCTCGGTACTGCGGCTTCTCCGTGCTCTGGACCTGAAGCCGCACCTGGAAGGACAGGGCCCCGTGAAGGGCGGGCCGGCCGGGCCAGAGTGCCCGCAGCACCCAAGGCCCACAGTCCGGGCAGCCCGGGGAGGCCCAGGGAGCCACGCAGCCTCCCGTGGCTTTTGGAATTCCAGGATGGGGCAGGGCCAAGCGTCTGTGCCTCCTCAGCGAGGGGGCACCAGCGGGCAAACCGCACAGGGGGCAGGGGGCCCCCAAGATCTCAGCCGAGTAGGGGCCAGGCCTCCTGTTGCACTCTCTTGGCACCATGTGCATTTCCCCGACTCCCCCACTGCTCTGGTGGCCGTGGCCGATGCCAAAGGGGCTTCTCACCTAATCCGTAACACTCAACTCCCCACATCAGGGGGCGTCAGTGCCTCGGCGGGTTTGTTAAAAGCAACGAGGCTTGGATTCTGGGGACTCCTGATTTCTCCCAGCAGCCCCTGGTGCGCACAGTGGGGGTGAATTACCAAAGCAGGGACAGGAGAGCAGCTGACAGCCTCCTTAGTGGCCGTGTCACCACCTCCTGGGCCTCCCGCCCAGCCACCCTCGGAGCCCTGCGGCCCTGAACCTCGTAATGTGAAAACAGTGTTCTCGACTGACATTTCCTGAACTTGGAATCCAGGTCCCGGGGGTAGGGGTGGAGGTGGGGAGCTAGGGTAAGTCACGTTCTCAGGAGCGGACTCAGAAATCATTACCACAGCCAGGGCCCTGGCAGGAACGCCCCTCGGTGCCTGGCAGCACCAGAGGGCCTAACACTGGAATCAACAGCCAAGGTGCGTGTGCTCATGACCCCCATTTCCCAGATGGGAAGACTGAAGCTCAGTGATGTTTTACAACTCTGCCCAGGCTCTCTGTCCTCTCCAATGACACGGGCAGCTCAGCTATGCTGGTGGGGGCCGGTAGGGGGAGGTGCTGGCTGGTATGAGCCCTCCCGTGGGTCTTCTGTGGACAAACGCACTTCCAGAAGAATGTTTTCTAAGATCATGAAAGTATCATCTCCACACACGAGGCCCTCGGCAGCTGGTGGCTGCGGCCCCGAGAAGTGGCAGACGCCCGAGTGCACCCTGGGCAGGTCACCCCAGCACCACTACCCGCCCTGGGTGCCCAGTGCTGCCAGCTCTTGGTGGGGGAAGCATGGGTTTTCAGAGGAAAGCAGAAGGACTTGTTGAACTGTAATCACATATTAGCACCTTGAGCGCTGCTCTGGGTGGGTTTTGTGCTTCAAGGGGTTTTCGTTTTCCCTTCTGGGAAACTCCTGATTTCTCCCAGCAGCCCCTGGTGCGCACAGTGGGGGTGTTCTGGGGTCCCCTCTGGACTTGTCTTTCTCGGGCAGCCCCCAACATGGGCACTAAGTGGGCCGTGGTAGCAGAAGTAAGGAAGCAGAGAGCTGTCCCCGCTTCGGGCTGGACTTTCTTTCACACACCTACCTGGACAGTGGCTTCAAGTCTGTGGCTTGGACTCGCTCAAGCCCAGGTTTGGGCCTGGCTCGGGCCCCACAGGCCCCACAGGCCCCACAGGAGGGGAGCACAGAGGCCCCTCCCCTTTGTTTCTGACCCCTGGACCCGGGATGAGTGCTTGGGGGCCGGGCGTCTGGGGGACCAGGTTTGGGGGTGAAATGGGGCCAGGTCTTATAACATCTAGAGTTGGGGTGAACATTTTGGGGTGACAGGACCTCCTTTGAGGATGGGTGGCCCCGCCCCTGGAAAAGCTGTCACTGTCACTGTCTCACACACCCAGAAGGGCTCCCAGCTCTCTGCAGGGTGGAGAGACCCCAACCAGCCCCAGCTGGGCCCCCGCCCCAGGACGGGTGCTGGCCAAGCTCACCTGTCCCCTGCGAGTTGGGGAGGGGACTCCTGGGGGGGCGGAGTAGGAGGGTGTGGCAGGGTGCGGTGCAGGCCCGGGTCTGGTTGGGGGAGAGCAGAGAAGGTTCGCTGGTCTGTACTCACCAGCGCTCTCCGGACTGAGGCTTACGCTCCTTACATCAGTTACACTTTTGCTAAGGATGGAGACAGCCCCCCAGCTCAGAAAGGAAAGGCGGTTAAGGGAACACAAAATCTCAACATCTCATCTGGGTGCGGAGCCCCCAGGGCCAGCCCCCCACCTCGCCACCCCCGCCCCTGCCCCGGGATGGCCACTCGTCGGTGAAAGTGGTTTTACACGCAGTGTCCCGGGTCACTGTCATGTCCAGGGCAGCAAGACAGGAACCTGCCTGCGGACGGAAGCAGGTGAGAAGGCAGTGTGCAGAGGACAGGGGCTGGGATTCTGGGAGAAAAAGGAAAGCCAGATGTTGGCTTAAGTCCAGTCCCAAGGGCCTGGCGGAAGGAAGAGTGGATCTCCCAGTCACGTGCCGCATGACCTGACGTGTGACACGGGTGTCCCCTCATGTGTTCTGGGGCAGAAGTCCAATTCTGAGGTTCAGGAAGAGGCAAAGGGGACCATGGCGTGAGAAGTCAGGAGAGTGGGGTGCCTGGCTGGCTGGGTCGGAAGAACTCTTGATCTTGGGGTCATGAGTTAGGGCCCCACGCTGGGCATGGAGCTTACATTAAAAAAGAAGTTAGGAGAGTGGACGGCCAGAGAAAGGGCAGGGGCTGCTGGGAGGCCTGGGGGGCTCCGGGGGGGACATTGTTCTACCTTCCCGGGGCACGGGCTTCAGGGTGATTCACGGATCTGTACACTTAGCATGCGTGCCCGTTTCTACATGTTAAATGTTAGTCAAAACAGCCACCACGGGGACACCTGGGTGGCTCAGTCGGTTAAGTGTCCGACTGGCTCAGGTCATGACGTCACGGTTCGTGAGTTTGAGTCCCGCCCCTGGTCTGTGCCTTTTTTTTGTTTGTTTGTTTATATGTCTTTATAATGGTTGAACCTTTTTTTTTTTTACAGCCTACCTTACTTTTGTTAAGAGAAGGTCAACGAAGAAAATGGTGGTGGCAGGGGTGGGGGCCTGAACGAAGTGAACAAAACGTGAGCACCGGGTTGTCGATATAAGGAATTAATTTGCTTTTCTACATTTTCCAATTTTCTTTTAATGAGAACTGTTTAACTTTTATGGTGGAAAATAGCCAATAAAAAATACGGCCATTGGTAATACAGCATCACATTATGAGAACAAGAGGGGTCACACGAGTTGGGGTGGCGGCGAGTGACTACCGGGGACGAAGATTGGGGTCCCTGCGTGGCTCAGTAGGTTGAGCAACTGACTCTCGATTTCAGGTCAGGTCATGGTCTCACGGTTCGGGAGTTCAGGCTCTGAGTCCTGCCTGGGATTCTCTCTCTCCCCCTCTCTCTGCTCCTCCCCTGGCTGCTGTTCTTTCTCTCACTCAAAAATAAATGAACATTAAAAAAAAAAAAAAATTGCGTTTTAAAGACAGGTTTGCCCGGGCCACACTGGCCAGAAAAGTCACCCGATGGGGTTCTTCAAAGACCACCCTCCGGGAGCAAGGGGCGGGGGTCCAAGGGGAGGAACCCAGTGGTGTGGAGAGGCTCCTGCACCCAAATCACCCAGGGGCTTTGAGAGGGCAGAGACCCCAGGACAACGTACTCCCAGCCTGGGGGCGCAGGGGCTAGCAAAGGGGGCCCGGTGGTGCCCAGGCCGAGTCATAGGTCAGAGGGGCGTGCCCCCTGCAAAGCCGGGCCGAGGAAGTGAATCGAGTCACTTCTTGGCCGGATACAGGGGCATTTATGCCATGTGGCCACCAAATAACGTGGACGGTGCCAGGCAGCCCTGGGCTGTGGGCAGACCTCCCTGGACGGCCAGCTAGGCTCTCAGCGGGCCTGTGCAGGGGCTCTGGGGTCCCCGTGTGGCAAGAAGGCCTGGCCCTTCCCCCACAACCTGCATACGACGCGCTGGGAGAAATCTGTGCTCTTCAGCACTAGCCTTCCAGGCAGCCCAAACCCTGCTGGTGAGCGCAGGGCCCGGCGATGGCCTCCGTAATCTTGCCTAAGCCCCTCAGTTCGCAGGCGAGAACACAGGGCCGAGAGGCAAAGCGCCCGGCCTGAGCTCACACGGCACGCTGGCGAGCAGGACAGAACTTGTAAGGTCAGAGCCAATCCATAAAGCCAGGCCCTCGTGCCTGCGCGGAGGAAACCCCAGCCCTGAGTTCCTAAGTCCTTTTCTTGGCCAGCGACCATGTTGGCTTCCGCTGAAAACAGAGGGGACAGGAAGGGACCTCAAACCCAGCCAGGGATGACATCCTTGCCTTGGCTCTACCCTCGCTCCGGCAGAAACAGGCGCCAAGTTCAGCGTTCACACTGGGCACAGGGTCTGGCCCAGTGCCCCGTCACCTACCGCTCGTCCCCATCCCCAGGTGTCAGGACACGAGACCCAGCTGCGGGGAGAGACTCTTATTTGGGAGTCCCAGGAGAGCATGGACTTCCTTTGTTTCGGTTTTGAGCATCTGAGAACCTGGATCTGGACAATTTATGGGGGAGGAACTGGCTAACCACGCGCCTGCCCGGGGGGTCACACTCTGGGGCCTCAGACCGCGCAGGTGCGCACCAGCCCAGGGGCACCGGTCACTGCTTCGTGCCCATGGTGGTCACTCTGTGAAGATCACGTTCCTGGGAACACTGACAACCTCGGGCTTTCTGTATTTTCTCTCGGAAACGCTCTCTCTTTCAAGAAGAGGGGGGCTCTGGCGGTTGACGGTCCGACTCCTGTTTTCAGCTCAGGTCATGATCTCACAGTTCTAGCCCCCCATCGGGTTGTCTGCTGACAGCGCAGAGGCTGCTTCAGATCCTCTGTCCCCGTCTCTCTGCCCCTCCCCCACCCGTTCTCCCTCTCTCTCTCTCTCTCTCTCTCTCTCAAGAATTAATATTTTTAAAAAGGGGGGTCACTGGAAAGGGGCCTCCAGCTGCCCCAGCCCTGCACAGGCCCAATGTCAGCCCTTCCCTGAAGACCTGAGAGGAACCCATGACCAGAGACTCACCTTGACTGTGTCAAACGGGTGTCCCACGAGCACGCCGGCCACACCTGCAGGAAGAAAGGAGCGCGTCACCCAGATGCCTCAGAAACCCGCGGCGCCGGGCCTTCCGGCGAGTGCTGCCTGGCTGCCGTGTGCCAGGTGCCCCGTGGGCTCCTCGCCCTCGCGTCCGCACGGGCAGTGGGAGTGGGGGTGCCATCCCTGTGGTCAAGCCAGGATCTGTCTGACCCAACCCCGGGGTCTCTCCCGCCCCCGCCTCTCACCGCGCCTGACGACACTGGCCCTGGGACACCCCACGTGCTAGTTCTGAGGTCCCCTTGCTCCCAGCACCACCCGCGGCAGCGGGGCTGTGGGGCTCCAGAGATTGTGGACTTGGGGCCCGAGGGTCACCCAGATTTGACTTTCCCTCTGCCACTCACCGCTGGCCAAGCTCCCAAAGGACTGCGGCTCACTGCCCTCACCTGTACAGGCGGGAGCATCAACTCCCCCCGCGCCCCCCTGCCCTGACCCAGGGCCCAGGCGCCGGCCCACCGCCCCCTTTCCTGCGCGGAGCCGCCTGGGGCCCGGGGAGTCAGCTCGGGACTTTGTCCTCATGCACAATGAGGCGTCCGTCCAGGCTCCGCCAAAACCCCAGCCCCCCAGGGGGACAAAGGCGCATCACACTCCAGATTGGCTCCTTTTCAGAGTCCTGAGTGCTGTTCAGGTGTAAACGTCACTGAAATCAGGCACCTCGTGACTCCATTCACCAGAGACAGGGAGGCACAGGGACGTGGAGTGGCCTGTGTGTGAATCTCTTAAAGGTCCCCTCGTGGTGGGGGGGGGGGTCTAGGTATAATTCAAACAGTATTCATGTTTCTACGTGCCCGTCACTGTTCTTAGTGTTGTATGCGTACTAAGTCTCCCTCTCATATGTAAAGGACATATGACATATTTGCCCATTTTACAGATGAGGGACCTGAGGCCAAGAGAAGTAGTATGTCCACGCTTTGGGGCTGCCGAGGTGAGAGGATTGGAGCCTAGATCCCCTGGGCCCGGAGCCCTCCTCCTTCCCCACTCACCTCTCCTGCCCCCCACTGGGGCTGCTTATCCGGGTGGTGGGCGCCCAGCGGCTAGTGGGAGTTACCGCACCTCTTTACAACTTGCATTTTTCATCCCTGTAGCCTGTGCCCCTCACCTTGTCTCACACTTTGATTCTTAGGAGCCATTGTGTTTGATATTAAATTTTCCAGTCCTGCTTTCCTTCCGGGTGCATGCACCTGGCATCGTTTTGTGACAGTTAAATTTCAGCCTGGTTTCCTACTCCTTTGTTTTTGATGCTCCTGGAAACGAGCATCAAATGATGCTTGGCTTTGCTTCCGCGGCTCCCATCGGAAGGCATCTCCGGTTCTGCCGAGACGGGAGATCTGACACGACTCCATGTTATTTTACTGTTATTTTACGTGAATGGTTTATTTCATCCCCTTTCCTTTCTACGTCTTTGCTGGTTCGGGCAAACCGCCACGTATCCGCCTTCTGCTTGCTAATGTTTAAGTTGGGCTAAAGGTTACTTCTTGTATTTTATTTTGTTTAATGTTTTATTTATTTTTGAGAGAGAGAGAGAGATGGCGTGAGCAGGGGAGGGTCAGAGAGAGAGGGAGACACAGAATCCGAAGACAGGCTCCAGGCTCTGAGCTGTCAGCACGAGCCTGATGCGGGGCTCAAACCCATGAACCGTGAGATCATGACCTGAGCTGAAGCCAGACGCTCAACCGACTGAGCCACCCAGGCACCCCACTTCTTGTATTTTAAACAGGATAAGAACTATCACCACCCCAAAGGCTCTCTGCCGCCCTCCCCACCCCACCCCAGTAAGAGCCCCCCAACAAGTTTTCCACCCTCGATAGCTTCCTCTTCTACCCCATTTAGACCCCACGAGATTCAGAGCTATTCCCTCTCCGCCTCCCCTCTACCCCCTTCTTTGGGTCTCCACTCTGATCAGTTGGCTTTCTGGCGGAGCCTCTCTTGATTATTTTTCTCGGAGGTTAACACATAAGGAAACGACCCTGTATAATCTATTTCTTAAACACCATCTGGGAACAACGGTCCTG
Source organism: Suricata suricatta (assembly GCF_006229205.1). Classification (NCBI taxonomy): domain Eukaryota; kingdom Metazoa; phylum Chordata; class Mammalia; order Carnivora; family Herpestidae; genus Suricata; species Suricata suricatta. The sequence goes on along the minus strand of NC_043708.1, from coordinate 4,100,406 downwards.
TGCTCTGGGGAGGCGCCCAGGCCCAGGCCATTAGGGAGGCGGTGTTCCAGAATCTTCTCTCTTCTGGTGCCGCAGCTGAGAAATCTGTCGTCAGTGCATTCTTTCTCCTTCGTCAATAATTTATGCATTATTATTCTCAGGAAGCCGCTGAGATTGTATCTACAGATTTCACGAATGTCACCAGGAGATGCTACGGGTGTGGCTTTTTTTTTTTTTTTTAAAGTAACCCGGCCTGGAACATCAGCCCTTTCTCTCTGCACATTCAGGCTTTTTCTGATCAGAGAAAAATTACACTGTTATTTATTTATTCATCCTAATCCTCATCTCCAGACCTTTTTCTTCTTCTGGAACCTCAAACATTCACAGGAAGATGAAAAGGCATTCCCCAAGGTGTCTTTTCCCTCCAGGCTTCCACACCTGGGACTCTGGTCATTTGAGACACACTTTGGTTTCTATCCACTTTCTCTTTCTCGGCATGTTGTGAATTTTCTAAATTTGAAAAGCCCAGGGGCGCCTGGGCAGATCAGTCAGTTAAGCGTCCAACTTCAGCTCAGGTCATGTTGTGGTCCATGAGGTCGAGCCCCAGGTTGGGCTCAGTGCTGACAGCTCGGAGCCTGGAGCCTGCTTCGGATTCTGTTTCCCTCTCTCTCTCTGACCCTACCCAACTCATGCTCCGCATCTCTCTCTCTCAATAATGAATAAACCTTAAAACAAAACAAAACAAAAGCCTAGTTCTAGAACTTACTTTCTGGGGCTGTAACGATTTCCTTGGGGTTTGGAAACGACACTGCCGGGGTGCTGTTCGCCCCCCTCGGGGCCTCCGTGCCCTCTCCAGCCAGGCCCTGTTGTGGGGTCCCCAAGAAGCCCACACCGGAAATGCTGGAGGTCCCCTTCCTGTGGGGGGCCGGTCCCGGAGCCAGGCCCAGACTTGTCAGGGTCGGGCCTTCATCAGCCTCCAGGACGGGAGGGGTAGCCGTCACCCCACCGGCTTCGTTGGGAGGCCCCCCAAGGCCCCCAAAGGCAGCCATTTGCACTCCCACTTTCTCCAGAGGCTCATTCCAATGCCCTCAGGGAGGGGCTTGTGCCCTCACAAGGACGTCCCCGCTCACATGAGCAAAGTGGGCCCGCCTCCATCGGGGCCTCGGGCCCCCCAAAGCCTTACTGCTTTAACCTCACGGGGAAGCCCTTCCAGGCCCCTCCCCGACAGGGCGCTGAGACGCCCCAAGTGGACACTTTCTCCCACCTCCACAGCCAGTGCCCACTGCCCTACACAAGGTGGTTCTCGGGGCACCGCCATCCCATGATCCTCTGGGGTAGGAGCGGGGTGACCGCTGTTCCGGAGGCAGAGGCCACAGGAGACAGGAGGACGCAGACCGGTCCTCCCCACACAGGATTCCCGGCCCCGCCACGGGGCCGCGCCTCCTCCAACCGTGCACGGGGCAGGGAGGCCCCCATTGGACCACAGGGTGCTGGCGGGCGCAGACCTGGGACTGACCCCCTGGCGGGGAGTGTAGGTGGGCTTTCTGACCTTCCCGCCAATGTGAGGGCCTGGAAGCCTTCGATCAAGGTGCCGACCCCACCCACCCCAGGGTGAAACTGAACACGTGACCCGACACTCCGCCAATCAGAGGTGACGTACTGTTCTCCCTCCCAGGAATCTGAATCTAGAAGGACCCCAGGCCACCGAAGAGAAGCGCGGCCATGATCATGCGCTGAGCCTCAGGTCTGGAGGGGCCCAAGCCGAAGTCAGGGGCTCCCTCGGTCTCCAGGGGCCAGGCGTCGAGGTGGGGCCCTGCCGGCGAATAGTTCCCTAGACAGCTCCTCCGCACAGGCTCCTTCGTGCCAGGGACCCAGAAGGCAGGCCAGGGACGCAGTCAGGTCACTGTCCCACTAGTCCCTCCACTTCTCAAGGCCAACGTTTCTCCCGGGTCACATAAGACCAGGAGAGGACCCCAGGGGAATGGGCCAGCCACTTACATCCCCATCCGCCTGGGAGGCTCAGGCCTCCCCTCACACAGCAGGAAGCAGGTGTGCACCAGCAGCCCCAGGCTTGCCCAGGGATCCGGAGTAAGGCAGCTGAGGGGTAGGGGTGAGGGGCTGGGGCCCATAGCTCCGCACGGTGCTGGCCCCTGACCTTGCCCCAACCCTGCAGCTTGGACAGGATCTCTCCTAGGTGGGTCTGGTGAGGAAGGTGGAAGGCATTCCTTTGAGTGTAGAACCTACAGTGACTGAACACAGGTGGGGGTGGGGGTGAGGGGCTCCCTAAATAAGCCTGGCTTTAGGATGAGTCCTACCCCAAACCCCACCGCTCCCAGGACACCTGGGAGAAATCAGAAGGAATCCTGCCCCTCTGGGGAAAAAACCCACATTCCCCAAGAAGTTAGAAAGGGGCTTTGGCCATGGGGCAGTCCAGCCCATTAAGCCACCACTTGGGGGTGTGTAGAGGAGGGTTTGGGGGCTTGGGAGGAGCCAGAAGGGTTTGTGGCAGGTGCAGGGACCACAGTGGGGAGGGGAACAAGGGAGCTGAGAGCTGGACCTGCAGAAGCTGCCCCCGCCTGTCCCCTCTGGCCTGGGCTTAGGAGAAATTCACGCGTTTAGGAAAGACCCTGGGTTTTTCCCCCTTCTGCAAACTCCAGCCCCGTGGTTTCCTGAAGCCTGATTGGGTAACAGGCTGGGAAGTTCTTAAATCTCTTGACCCACATCACTTCCCTGGCGCACAGCCCTCTCCACCAGTCTGCTCTTGCCCAGAGCAGGAAGCTGAAATCGCAGAAGTTTAAATGCCCCAGGCCATTGTCACTCCTCTTCCTCCAGGGCGCTCAAAGCCAAACCCAAGCAGGCGTTTCAGCTGGAGGAGAGAAACCCACCAATGCAGGACCAGGCCTGGAGACAGCAGCCAGCTCTACTGTCAGCTCCTTGGGGAATGACAGAACCTGGCTCTCAGCTAATACCCCTTAAATAAATGAACTCTCCAAGTAAAAGCAAAGAAGCTAAAGGCCAGACGGGGAAGGGCCCAGCTGCAAGCCCAGGGTCATCCCACAGCAGAGCCAGGGCTGCACATTGACAGCGGCCCTCCCGAAGGAACAGGCCTGGGGAGGACCCTAGCAGCCTGGCTTGGGCGAAAGTGCCCCACGCCGGCGCCACGCACCGGTGAGCACAGGTCTAGCCCATACCACGTGTCAGGCCCATTCCCCGCCCAGGGGACCCCGGGGACCCCCCCCCCGCCCCCCCGCCAGGTGCTCACTGAACCGAATTAGAGTGGCGTGCCAAAGCATGACTTGGCGCCTAGGGGCCCACCGACGCCCTTCAGGGCCCTCCAAGGCCAGCCCCCTAGGAGGTCTTCCTGTGGCCCCAGCCCCACTCAGACACCTGCGGGGAAAGGGGTGGAGCCAGCCCCCAACTTCTGAGGCCATGGGCGCCGGCTAGGGATGCTGGAAGCCGGGAGAGAGATGTGTCCGAGGCCTCGCGCGAGAAGGGCGCACGGGGGCATCGGGACGTGCTCCTGGCAGTCGCCCACTTGGCCAAGCCACGGTGCTGCCCCGGCGGCCCAGCCTTCTCGTCTGGACGAGCCCCGAAGGACTTGCCCGACATCTGCCCTGGCGGACGGCGTGCTAGACGCCCTCCGGGCCTGTTGTCTGTGAGCGTCCCCAAGAGCCCCGGGAGACGAGAGCATTGTTACCCCCATGCTTCAGGCGAGGAAACCCCAGCCGGAGGGTGAGCCGCCGGACCCAGCACCCGCAGGTGAGCCGGCCCCCCATCCCGCACGCCTGGCTCCGGCCTCCCGAGATCGCGCGGTCGGGGTGGGCGCCGCCCGCCTGCTTACCCCCAGCGCATCCAGCCAGGAAGTCGAGCGCCATGGCCTGGCCCCCGGCGAGGCTACCCTTCCTCCTCGACCTTCTCTGGTCCCTCGCCGGACTGGTGGCCGTCGGGGAGTCCCCCCGGCTCGCACGGTTGGGACTCGGCCTGGCCGCCGCCTCCTGGTGCGGAGCCCGGGGCCAGCCGGGGCCAGGGG
>NC_043708.1:4081750-4096297 GCF_006229205.1 Suricata suricatta | reverse complement strand
CCGCCGCCTCTCATTGGCTGGGCGTGTTCGGGGCGGGTCGGGCGGGGGGTGGACGTGGCGGGCGGGGGAGGCGCAGGGGCACCGCAGACAAAGAGTGTGCTTCGTGCGCCCGCCCGCGCCGCTCCGGAGGCGCGCGGCTGGGACGGTGGGGCTGGGTCGTGGAGCCCAGGGTCCGACGGCGGCCTGTGCAGGGGTGGGAACCTCCAGGCGAAAGCCACACGGGTCAGCTGAGCGGGAGGCAGGGTGTGCTCGCTCTGGACTGGACTCTTGAACCTGGTGCCTGGGTTCGGATCATCAAGTCATTGACCGTGTAATGGGGATACGGGCGCGACAAGGGGCGCGTATTGCCAGGACCCTGCAAGGCTCGGACACAACTAGCTGTGATAACCCCTGGAGCGGCGAATCGCACGCGGGGTCCCGGGACGGCGGGGAGCTGGAAGGGGGAAGGGAGTCGTGGGGCGCCCTTCTGGGGCCTGCACCTGCCTGCCCGCCGCTGGGCCACGGAGGGGTGCGGATCGGGGCAGGTTCCCTGATGGGCGCAGAGATGCACCGGTGCCGCCATCGGTAGCGAGGAGGGCGCGGGACCAGGCGAGCCCGCCCAAAGTGGGAAGGCGCTGGGCGGCGGGGGATGAGAAGCCGGATCCTACACTCTGAGCCTGGAGAGCCCCTGAGATTGGCTGTGGCAAGGACCTCTCCCGGGTCCCTGGGGAGTGTCCCGTTCAGCGACCTGTCCTCCCCCCCTTCCCCAGCGCCTCGTGAGGTCTGGACTGTCCGGCCGAGACTGGACTTGACCAGGCACCTTCTGCACAATGAGAGTCAGATAACAGGTTCAGGCCCACTGCCCAACTTCCTTCTTCACAATCCTGTGGTCAGCGTTGCTGCGTTTCCGGGTGGCGCACCGTGGTGCTTTCATTCTTGTGTTATCGTTTCTGGAATCAGGACAGGGATTACAATGGCGATGTATCCAGGGTTCCATTCTCTTTTTTTAAGTTTATTTATTTACTTAGTGAGAGAAAGAGAGAGCACTTGTGTGGGGGAGGGGCAGAGAGAGAGGGGGAGAGAGAATTCCAAGCAGGCCCCAGTGCAGTCAGCCCAGATCCCCAGCCCGGATTTCCAGGCAGGGCTCTGACTCACAAACTGTGAGCTCATGACCTGAGCCAAAATGAAGAGCTGGACGCTTACCCAACTGAGCCCTTCAGGTGCGCCGTGTGTCCAGGGTTTGAAAGATTATATATTTCTGCTCAGAGGAGGTACATCAAGTGTATCTAAGTAGTCCACCAGGAATCCAACGATGGTGTGTTAAGGGTTTCCTTTGATTCTTAGAATCTAAATAGAACATTCCTTAAACAGAGACCCAAAGCCAGGTCTGCTGACTCCTAGTCCAGTGCTCGTGATGGCTGGTGGGCCCTGAACCAGGGGTCTGGAGGCCTGGGTTTGAATATCGCCAGCCTCTGACCTCCAGGAGCCAGGAAACCAATAGCCTGTGGGCCTGGGGGGAAGCCCAGACCCCAAACAAGAGCAGGAGTCGACTGTGGCTGGGGACTTCCAAGGTCACAATTAAACTGCTTCCGGGTGACTCAGCCTTACGAACCCGCGATCCCGTGGTGGCCGATGCCTCGGGAGGTGAAGCAAAATGTCTTCGGAGAGTTTTTGGAGGTTTGAGTAGAAAGCCAAGTACTTTAACAGGGCTGGAAGTCACAAAGTTAGAGTGGCGCATTCGATAAGGAAACAACTGATGACCTACTTTTTTTTGGTTTCTCTTAAAAGAATGCACGTGCCCTTAAGTCCATACTTGCCCTCATGCTTGCGGGCAGTTGCCTGCAGCCTGACCTCCAGAGGCCACCCCCCTCCCCCCACAGTTAGGGGAGAGACCCAAAAGAAGAATTAAGAAAGTCTCGCCAAGTCAGTGAGGACTCCTGTCCGTATTTTGGAGCACAGTCTCATCAGCAGTTGGGTTCTATGCCTGTTCTGTTTCATTTCCTGAGGATAAAATTACAGGACAAGATGTGAAGCTTTCCAACCCTCGCCCACCCGCAGAGCCCCAGGCCCCACCCCCAACCCAGGGGAGCCGCCCTGCAGGGGTTCTTCCCAGAGAAGGCCCGAGGGCCCGAGGCCAGAGCAGGATGGCCAGTCAGGGAGGGGTCATCACGGGGCACCGGACGCCACGCCAGGTCACCGTCAAGTACCTGCTGCAGTCTCCAGTGTGCACAGTCCTATAATTTCTTACACGAGGCGGATCCAGTGTGGAAGAGTTAGAAACCCTGGCAGGAAAAGAGGACAAGATCATGACGCTGTTCTCCCTACCCTGGAGTTCGCTGGATCCAGGGACGGGGGCTGTTCTGACCTGGGCAAGGTGCAGGGGGGCAGGACCGCCAACCATCTCCCCACTCGCGTGGAATAAAACTCAGTCTGTTGAGCGTCCGGCTTCAGCTCAGGTCATGATCTCACAGTTCATGGGTTCGAGCCCCGCGTCAGGCTCTGTGCTGACAGCTAGCTCAGAGCCTGGAGACTGCTTCAGATTCTGTGTCTCCCTCTCTCTCTGACCCTCCCCTGCTCATGCTGTCTCTCTTTCTCCCTCTCTCTCTCCCTCTCTCTCTCTCTCTCTCTCTCAAATAAATAAAAACAGTAAAGAAAAATTAAAAACAAAAAAACAAAAGAACAACCCAGGCTCAGGGCCTCTGCGCCCCAGGCGACCTGGCCCTGACCTCAGGCTCCAAGCTCATTCTCTCCTGGGTGCCTTCTCACCAGCGGCTCCCTCTGTTGGGAAGCTCTTCCCTTGCCCAGATCACCTCCTGAACCCAGGCCTCCCCCCCCCCCCCCCCCCCCCCCCCCCCCCCCCCCCCCCCCCCCCCCCCCCCCCCCCCCCCCCCCCCCCCCCCCCGCTGCCACCCTTCCCCCACTCTGCATTCTTCCAGCCCTGGAGTGACTTTATTTGTTGCTCTGTGCCTTTGTCCCCTCCCTCCCACTGGACTGTATCCACCAGCGCAGGGACCTTCACGGTCACCTCTACTCACACTAAGCCAGGCACACAGTGCTGTGTGCGCACCCGGGATGGGCCCTGGGTTGGGGTGAGGCAGCGGGACAGCTGACATCCTGACCCTTCTCCAGGGACCCGTGTTCCAGGAAAAAGAGGGGAGGGGTGGTGGGGGTTCCGGGTGATAGTTTTCCCTGAAGCGTATGTTTAGAGGGGCGCCTGGGTGGCTCAGTCAGTTAAGCATCTGATTTTGCCTCAGGCCAGGACCTCACAGTTTGTGAGTTTGAGCCCCGTGCAGGGCTCTTGGCATTTGGTGCTTTGGATCCCGTCTCCCTCTCTCTCTCTGCCCCTCCCCTGCTCGCACTCTGCCTCTCTCTCAAAAATAAATAAACATTAAAAACTAATAACATGGGGGCACCTGGGTGGCTCAGTCGGTTAAGCGTCCCACTTCGGCTCAGGTCATGATCTCACGGCTGGTGGGTTCGAGCCCCGCGTCAGGCTCTGTGCTGACAGCTCAGAGCCTGGAGCTGCCTCAGATTCTGTGTCTCCCCCCTCTCTCTGACCCTCCCCTGCTCACGCTGTCTCTCTCTGTCTCTCAAAAAAATAAATAAAAAACATTAAAAAAATTTTTTTAAACTAATAACATGTATTTTTAAGATTAAGAACCTCTGAAACAAAGTTTCTCCCAGGCCGCAGTCGGCCTTGATAAGGAGCCAGGGAGAGAGAGGCAGGACCCCTCCTAGGCTGGGGTGTGTGTGTGTGTGTGTGTGTGTGTGTGTGTGTGTGTGTGTGTGTGTCGGCTCTGACTCAAGAGCAGGGGGTCGGCCCGCCCGCTCTGGGTGAGCGGGCCCTGAGGAGCCAGGCTGGGTGAGGGGGTCAGGGCGCTGGCCTGCCCTCCCTGGGGCCCCCGCCACAGTGTCCCCACTCCAGACCTCTGGATGCAGGCTTCCAGGAAGGTGGCTAAGACACACATCACCAGACCTAAGGAATCAGACTTAGGGGGCAGGGGGGCTGGAAACCTGCATTTGGTTTTTTAAAGTGCATTTATTTTGAGAGAGAGAGCGAGAGAGCATGTGGCAGTGAGAAGGTGGAGAGAGAAGGAGACAGAATCTCAAGCAGGCTTTGTGCTGTTGGTGCAGAGCCCTGACGTGGGGCTTGAACCCACGAACTGTGAGCTCACCACCTGAGCTGAAACCAAGAGTTGGACACTTGACTGACTGAGCCCCTCAGGCACCCTGAAACCTGCATTTCAAGTGACCCCTTCAGGGGCTTTGAGGTGGCTCTGGGGACCTCAGGTCGAGACCATCTCCAAGGACAGGCTCAGGAGCTTGATGTCAGTTTGCCTTTCAGTCTCTCAACTTGGACCCCTCCTGGCTCTGTGACCCTGTGAGCCTTCTTGGCCTCAGTGTCCTCATTTGTAAAACGGGTTCAGGGGGTCCCAGGGGCCAGAGCAACTGCAGGAGCCCCACAAAGCAGGCGCTTTTGTAGGAAAGGGGGTGTGGGGGGTAAGAGTTGAGTTAATTACTCAGCTGAGGTATTGGGGTTTCCCACCGGCATCTTCAATTGTCCGGATGGGGAGGGGAGACTCTGGCTCCGGAAGAACTTCTGAAGGCTGCAGCGAGCAGGTGTGGGGGTGGGGCGTTGGGGGAGGGGCACTGGGGACGGAGCTGTGGTTGGCTGCCAGGCACTGGTGAGAACTGACTGCCCTCCGGGTTCCCAGTGAGCACACTGCTGCCGGGCTGTGGCTCCGCCCCTCCCATCCGGTCCGCTGGTGACTCCGCCCCCAACGAAGGAATCTACTGAGGGGGGGTCAGAGGCTGAAGAGCCTGGGACCCTTTGGGGACAGGCAGCCACTGTCCTCTCAAGTCCATGGCCCCCAGAGCTCTCTCGTTAAGTAGACTTGAAACGATTTATTTAAACGGAGTCAACCTCAAGGTGGCCACCATGCTGCAGGGGATTCTGGAATGTTCCTTCCACTGGAAATGTTCATAGTTTTCCCCAGGGCTGCCTCTCCAGGTGAGCTGTGGGCCTCCCTCATGCTCCGCCGGTCCCAGCCCACTTGGCCTTGGAGTGAACAAGAGACCAGAGCCAGGGAGGCCCTGACCAGTGTTTGTTTGTTTGTTTAAGTTTATTTATTTTGAGAGAGAGGAAGAGAGAGAATCTCAAGCAGGCTCTGCACTGTCAGCATAGAGCCCCATGTGGGGCTCTAACCCACAAACCACAAGATCGTGACCTGAGTTGAAGTCAAGTGTCGGACCCTTAACCCACTGAGCCCCGCAGGCGCCCCGCTCTGGCCGGGTTGTGAGATGAGCAGGAACTTAAGAAGGAAATGATATAGACGTGTGGCCAATGCTTCAAGTATAAAAATAGGGCCTCCCAGGGCCCCAGGCCTGGAGGGCCCGGGGGGTGTTCCGTGGCGGTCAGGACAGAGGACGGGGCGGCACGCCGTCTGGTCTGGGGGGGAAATGGTCGGTGTGGGGGGCAGACCCCCCGGGGTGGTGGCCAGAGGAGGGGAGAGCGCCCCTCCCTGGGCCGTGGTCCCGGTGGCCGGGTGAGCTGGAGTTGACACCACAGGAGGAGGGAGAGGGCACAGTGGCGGATGGAGAATGCCGCCCACTGAGCCCGGAGGCGCGTGGGGACAGTCACGGGTGTGGCAGGCAGGCCCTCAGGGAGGACACGGACGTGGGAGGAGCCTGGGGCAGCTCAGAGGCAGGCGGAGGAAGGAGGGAGAGAAAGCCCCCAGTGTCCTGGATTCCAGAGTCATGGAGGTGGAGACCCGCTGTCCCAGAACCTGTCCCTGAAGGAAGGGCCTTGTGGCACCTCTCGGCCCGGCAGCATCTTCCGGGGACTGCTGCCCGGCGACTGTCCCTCCTCTCCCACGGGCCTTGCTGCTTCGGGCTCTGCTCTCTGGAGTCCTTGTCCTTGGCCCCCTGGGTGGCACATGACAGGCAGCACGAGGGGCTGGCTGGGGGCCAGACGTGCCTCTGAGGTGTACCCCCTCACAGGCCCTCGCCATCCGAGGGGAGGGTGGGGGGCAGGCTGCTCTCCTTCCCCCTCGTCTGGCCTTGAGCATCTTTGTGTAGCGTCAGGGGCATCCTGGGCAACTTCAGTCCATCCAGCCCACACCGGGGGTGCCCACTCACCTGCCCACTTCCAGAGCAGCCCGGCTGGGCCCCCTTCCCAGAGGCCTCTGCGACCGCGCCGGGGAGGCTGGCTTCCCTCTGTGACAGGCTGGCCACACTTACCTGTTTCCATTCCTGGCCCTCCGTGGTGGCTTGAAAACACGTCCACTAATTCTTCCAGACTCCTGCTTCCTGATTTGCCTGTCGCTGAGTGTGGGGCCGGAATGAGTGACTCAATTCCAGGGAATAGAAAATATTCACTGTTGGGGGGGGGGGTGCTGGGTGACTCAACCGGCTAAGGGTCCGACTCTTGGTTTCTGCTCAGGTTATGATCTCATGGTTCGTGGGTTTGATCCCCGAGTCAGGCTCTGTGACAACTCAGAGCCTGGAGCCTGCTTCCGATTCTGTGTCTCCCTTTCTCTCTCTCCCCCTACCCTGCTCGCTCGCTCTCAAAAATAAATAAGCATTTAAAAATTTTTTTAATAAAAGAAAAGAAAATATTCACCGGGAATAACATTGCCTCACTTCTGAGACAGTTCCCAAGGCATCATGGCCGCCGCCTTGCTCTTCCTCTTGGAGCTGTGCTGGGAGCAGTCCTGCAGAGAGGTCCCTGCACTGAGGAACTGAAGCCTCCGGCCCACAGCCACACGAGAGAGTCACTTTGGAAGGGGGTCCCCTAGACCCGGTGCGGCCCATGCCCCCACCTTGACCACAGCCTCGTGAGAGACCCTGAGTGCCAGCCACCCGGCCAAGCTGTCCCCAGATTCCTGACCCTCAGACACTATGAGGTAAGGAGTATTCAGTGTTTAGGGGCATCCGGGTGGCTCAGTTGGTTAAGCATCCAATTTTGACTCAGGTCATGATCTTATGGTTTGTGGGTTCAAGCCCCGCATCAGGCTCTGTGCTGACAGCTTGGAGCCTGGAGCTGCTTCAGATTCTGTGTCTCCTTCTCTCTCTGACCTTCCCCTGCTCACACTGTCTCTCTCTCTCTCTCTCTCAAAAATAAATAAAACATTGAAAATTTAAAAAAGTATTCAGCGTTTGAAGCTGCTGAGTTTGGGGATAATCTGTTGTGCAAGAATAGATCGGATATCCTCCCCCGCCCGGCTGGCCTACAGGGGCGAGGGCAGCACCTCTGGACCCCATTGCCCGCACGAGAATACACACAAAGTCATGAGTGGGTGAACGGGTGCTTGAGTGGCATCAGGCCTCGGGTCCTGCCTTGGAGCCTCCTGTTCCTCAGTCCAACTCCTTGTGCTGTGGATGTGGGGGAGGGGTGGGGTCAGAGGTCACCTTGTTCAGCCCTTCTGGTTGGCACACTCCAGGGTCAACGACGCTTCCTGGGCAGGCCACCAAGGGGTCGCAAGGGTCCGGGAGCTGGGAAGGGCTTGGGTGCAAAGGGACCAACCACCATGGCCAGGGTGTGGGCAGGGCTGGGCGCAGGAGCTAAAGGAGCCGACGGGACAGTTCGGGGGGATGCGTCAGCTGTAGGGTCAGGCCTGACGCAGCAGGCCCTCCGGGCCCCACCTCTGCCGCGTCTGATTCCTCGCATCAGGAGCCCCCACAGTCCCTACCTCCCTGGACCCCATCCTGTCCCTGGGTAGCTTCTTCCCTGAATCGCAGGGGCGGAGTCACTGGTGTCATCAGGGCGGGCGGGCCTCAAACTCTTCCTCTTGCCGTCTCTCTGGCCCACGGTGGCCCCATCTGTCACACGGGAGCGGCTCCAGGGGGCCGGGAGGCTGAGTCTGACGCCTATGCCAATGGCAGGGGTGACGGTAGGCCCCGGCAGGGAGTCAGCGGGGAGACTCTGTCATATGCTTTGTAGGTGTTAGGGGTGGCCGGTGACACGGGTGCCGAAGCTGAAGAACCACGAGCGGGGACAGAGTGGATCCACTTCTGGGGGGAGGGGCGGCCATCAGGAGGGACATCGGCCTGAGTTTCTGTCCAGGGGGCCTTCTGAGGGCTTTGGAAGGGTGAGGAGGGTTGCGGCTGTGCCCGTGGGCTGGGTGTGGGGAGGGGGCCGCACGTGGCCCGGCCTGGCAGGAGGTGCCAGGAGGGGCTCTGTCTGGGGCTGGTGTGGGGTGTGAGAATGTGTTTTGTAGTCATGCTCTACTTTCTGAGAACGGAGGGAGGGCCCTGTGACCGAGAAAAAACCGTTCGGGCCAAGTGCAGCACCCTGGGAATTTTGTCTGTGAGCTGGGCTTTGACTAGACTCCTTTCAGTGGCCCTGAGGTCCCTCCCTCCCTCCCAGGGCGGGGGTCACACGGGCTTAGAGACCCCAGGCCCCGGGCCCTAACCCCTCAGCATGTCAGAGGAAGGGTAGAGTGTCCGGAAGGACTGAGTCTGGCTCATCCCACCCCAGAGACGCCTCGGAGAAGGGGGCGCTGCCTCACCCCTGCCTGAGGCCCCGTGTCTGCTGGGCGTCCTGCAGATCCAGGCCGGGCCCAGCGTACGGACTCTTGTCTCCCGTCCCGTTTTATACATGTAGGAAGCGCGGCCAGGGGGGGGGTCCGTGGCTGTGGCTGGCTCTTGGTCGCAGAGTGAGCCTGGTGGGACCATGGAGCCCGTTTTCTGGAAATGCCGAGGCTGGCAGTGTCTGGAGCTGGCCTGAGCCCCGTGCCTGCTCGGGGCTCCTGAGCCATTTCCACCGCCCGGAACCCCGCCGCCTCCCTCCACCTCCAGCTCCCGTCCAAGTGGCCAAGTGTGTGAAAATGACAGAGCGGGCATCTGTGACTCGGCAGTGCCCCCTGAGAGCGTGCCCCTCGGAAACGACGGAAGACCCCAGCGCAGGCTTACGGGAGGCCTTTGTGTTATACACTGGAAACAAGCTGAGGGTACCACGGACGAAGTGTCGGGGCGGCGGAGTGTGGAGTGTGTCTAGCCGTCTGCCAGGCTGGCCCGGCAGCTGCCCAGCCCTGGCCCGGCAGCTGCCCAGCCCTGGCCCTTCCGTCCTCCCAGAGCCGGACGGCGGAGGGTCATGGAATTTCCACTGTACAGACAAGGACACTAAGCGGGCTCAGTCCACCTGGCGCAGCCTCCTGCCCACACACCCCCTACCCTTGGCCATACCATGCGCACCGTGGACGTGCCCAGGAAGGGCCTTTGCAGGAACCGTGGGGACGAGCCGTCCTAGGCATGTTGATAAGGGATGGAAGCAAATCACAAAATGATAGTAAAAAAGAAAATGGTTGTGTTTGCCCACACTCCACGTGGGGTTTTCCCTTTGCTGCCTCTCTTTGGTCTGGAGGGCTTTGGTTTTTTTCAGTAACTTATGGTTATTCCTTTATTTTCCTTAATTTTTTTAATGTTTTTTATTTTTGAGAGACAGAGAGAGACAGCACAAGCAGGGGAGGGTCAGAGAGAGAGGGAGACACAGAATCCGAAGCAGCTCCAGGCTCCAAGCTGTCAGCACAGAGCCCGACGCGGGGCTTGAACCCATGAACCGTGAGATCATGACCTAAGCCGAAGGCGGATGCTCTACTGACTGAGCCACCCAGGCGCCCCTGGTTATTCCTTTTCTTATAAAATGTAACAGTGCATTTCAGAATGTGACCAGCCCCTAGGCCAGAAAGACGCTGTGCCCAGTGCAGCGCCAGCCCCTTTCCCAGAATGCTTTGCAGCAGCCCAGGCTTGCATTTTTGTGTGATGTCTGTCTCCTTCTAGAAGATGGGCCGAGCAGATCCACACTAAATTGGGCTGGTATTGCTGGAAGAGGCCTGGAGCCGGGCTTGGTGCTAATAATAGTCAATCTTGCCTGTTGAGACGAATGCCCCCGGAGGGTCCCATGGGCTGTGCCTTCTGCTATCCAGGCCAGACCTGGAGCCACACTCCTGGCCCACGGTCACACATCTGGGAGAGGCAGAGCTTGGAGCCAAACCGAGGCTGTGGGTGCCCAGCCTGAGCTCTCCCCCAGACCGTGTAGGGCTCTCCCCGGCCAAGACCTCTGCCCCTCCCAGCCACCCACTGGCCCCTCTGCCACCTCCTGTGTTAGCGCAAGCCAATGTGAGCAGGTGACTTCTCCTGACTCGGGGGGTTCATTCACTTGTACTTTCAACTGTCAATCTACTCACCCCTCACCCTTCCACCTGTCCATTCTTCAGTCCATCTGTCTGTCCATCCATCCACCCACCTATCTATCTACCTTCCCACTCACTGCATCCATCGTCCATCCATCCATCCATCCATCCATCTGTCCATCCATCCATCGTTTGATCTGCCCACCTGTCCATCCATCTATCCATCTATCTATCCATCCACCCACTCACCCCATCAATCCGTCCATCCATTTATCCGTCCATCCCTCCTTTGATCTGCCCCTCTGTACTTCCATCTGTCTTTCCACCTGTCCATTCTTCAGTCCATCTGTCTGTCCGTCCATCCGTCCACCCACCTATCTATCCACCTTCTCACTCACCGCATCCATCGTCCATCCATCCATCCATCCATCCATCTGTCCATCCATCCATCCTTTGATCTGCCCACCTGTCCTTCCATATGTCCATCCATCTATCTAGCCATCCGTCCATCCACTGACTTGTTTCCTCATGCGTTTATTCACCCAGCCTCCCCAGGGAGCCTGTCCTCTGCTGGGAGCTGTGGGCTCAGGGACAAATCTGGGCCAGCCCTGCCGGCTAGAAACTCACAGCTGGGTGGGGAACCCTTAGACCTGCACCGAAGCAGCCTGAGCAGTGAGGTGGTGTGTGTTGTGTCCCTCCTGTGGAGAGGGTAAAGTTTGGGCATGTTTGCTCCGGAGACAAAGGGCAGGTGAAACTTGGCTACAGTGACCAAGAAAACACCCTTGTCTTGCATGTCACTGTCTTGGGCTGCCTGCTCCCATGCTGCCCACCCTCTGCCCCCCCAACCTTGTCCCCTCCCTACTCTGCCTCTGTCCTTGGCACTCCCTGCTGTTTGGCAGTTTCCTCACCTCTGGGGTGTCTGTTCCCCTCTGCCTAGAATGTGAGAGAGCCACGGGGCGGGGCGGGCCATGTCTGCGTGGCATCAGGGCTGGGATTTGAATGCAGACAGTCTGGCCCCTAAGCAGACACTGAGTGTGTCTCTTAACGCCAGGATGAGGGGCGCCTGGGGGGCTCAGTCAGCTGGGTGTCCAACTTCAGTTCAGGTCATGATCTTGTGGTCCGAGAGTTCGAGGCCCGTGTTGAGCTCTGTGCTGACAGCTTGGAGTCTGGAGCTGCTTCAGATTCTGTGTCTCCTTTTCTCTCTCTGACCCTCCCCTGCTCACACTCTGTCTCTCTCTCACTTTCTCAAATATAAATAAACATTGACAAAAAATGCTAAAGGCCAGGACAGGACAGGTGTCAGGATTGACCTTGGACAGGCTGCATCCTGCCCTCTGCCCTCTGCCTGGGCAGCTGCCACTGTCAGCTCGTCCCGCCTTCACCCTGCAATGGCTGGGCAGGCGGGGATGTGGCTGCCCGCCCCCACCTCCCACCCCCCCGCCCCCGCCCCTGTCACACCCAGCCTGTTCAAGGCCTGTCTGCATCAGCCCATCAGAAGACAAGAAAACAGGTAGATGCACAGTCCCGGACCTGAGGGCCACCTGGACCAGTCTGAACCCTGTGACGTCAACACCTGCCCCTCTACCCCGGTCCTGCCAGCTTTCTGGTCGGCAGGACACTTGCTGTGCGTGACCCTGGGCAAGTTTGTGGCCACCTTGAAGCGCTGCTGTGTGGCTCACTTGGGAGCACATGCTGAGCCCCTGGGAGGGCCCACGGGGTGACAGCCATGGGGGCAGAGCTCATGGGCCTAGGGCCTGGCCCTTGGCATCAGAGAGGTGCTGGTTGTTCTAGAATGTTCCATCACATCCAGCCTCACCACTTACCTGGCCTTGGACAAATCCCTCTTCTGGGCCTCGATGGCTCAAACTGTACAATGGAGACGGTTGCCCTGCTTCTCTCCAGGGCTGTGATGAGGACCCGTGAGCTGGTGGAGGAGGAGTAAACTGTAAAGTGGGGTACACTGCTGGGGGGTCAAGCCACCTCTTGTTGGAGCGGCTGCCTCTTCAGGAGCGCCCTGGCTCCTGGCCCTAGCAGGAGGCCCTGCCGGGCTTGGTCCCGGCTCTCAGTCAGCGCAGGACGCTGGGGACGGCATGGAGGCAACCCCCGGTGGGGGGGTGGCGGGAGGCAGATGTGGGGGCGCGGGGACAGTGCAGGCCCCGGGCGGTGAGAAGGGTGCGGTGCGGAGCAGATGCTGGCTGTGTCCCGTGTTTGCTCCTGGAGTGGGGGCAGCCCTGTGCTCTCCTCCACTCCCCCCTGTCAGCTAGAGCTCCGTGAGGACGGGGCCGGGTCTCCTGAGCCTCAGCTCAGCCTCAGCTTGGACAGTGTTTGTGGAGCGAGTGGGGACGGAGCTCTGAGGGCTCCTGGGCAGGAGCGATCCCTGGGGAGCTGGCGAGGCCGGAGGACACCATGAAGGGTCACGGTCATCACGGCCCCACCACCGACTGCCCCGGAGGCGTCTGGACGTGGCCTGGGGCTCAGCCCCGCAGGCAGCGTGGATGGTGAGCCTGCCACCTCCTGTGGCCTCTCACATATTTCCCTGACACCTGGGTCCTGAGGGCACTGGGACAAGGGTCCTGGGGAGGTGGGGTGGGGGAGTCCAGCTCCCCGTGCCCGGATATGGGCATCGACCCGCATGGCCTCTGCCTTCGGGGCCACTGGTCAGCGGGCTCTGTCCCCTGTCCCGCCCCTGACCGCAGGGATTTAAGGCCCGCGAGGAGCTGACGCGCGGTTGAGGCCACCCCTGGTGGTGGCGTGGCTGCTGTCCGGCAGGCAGACTCCAGGCCCGTCCCCCCACACCACCTCCACTGTCCATGGATTTTGTTGCTGGAGCCGTTGGAGGTAACGGACAGGACGGGAGAATCGGGGGGCTGGGGTGTGCTGTGGCCTGACAGCAGCCTTCCCATAGCAGTGGGGCTTGGGGGGCCCCCGGAAGGGGTCCGGAGCTGGCATGGGCTGCAGGTCCGGGAGGAGGTGCGGGGACATGAGTCAGCCTCAGCCTGGGAGGCGGTGGGCAGGCAAGTCCAGGGTGGGGACAGTCGGTGGGGGTGGGTGGCAGAAGGTGGCCTCCGCCCGTACTCGGGTGGGGATGGTCGGGGACGCGGATAACGAGGACAAACTGGCCTGGGTCCGGATCCTGAGGGGTGGGGTGGGGGAGGGGAGAGGCCCCGCTGAGCCCCGGCCTCACCCCCTGTCTGGATGCGTGTTGTCCCGGCCTTGCTGGGCTCTGAACTATTTTCCCTTCTGGGGAAAGGGCTGCTTGCGAAAGACGAATCCAGAGAGATAACAGGCTTGTTAGGAGACAGGCTGGGCAGGGGCTTCCCCCACGGCCGCTGACCCTGCAGGCTGGGAGGCTATTTTGGGTGAGGCACCCTTGGCCTTGCTGGTCTTGTGCAACAGCCGTGGGTGCCGGTCGATGCTGCTGGGAACAGTGGGGGCTGCTTTCCTTCCCTCAGGGGGGTTGGCGGTGCGGGTCCAGGGAAGACTGGAGCCCTGGCCTCACCGGCGACCCTTCTCAGGTCCTGCTACGTGCTAGACCGGGGCCAGCTGCTGCCTGGATGTTAGTCCCCTCGGGAGGAGGCCCAGAGAAGGGGCCTGACCTGCCCAAGATCCCAGAGCCAGGAATGGCTCCCGAGTCCTGTATTTTTCATCTAGGCCAGATCAGACGAGGGCCTTGTGGAGGACAGACGTGACGTGTGTGGGGCAGCAGCAAGATCACGTGACAGGGGCTCCGATCTATGTGTTTTCCGGCACAGAGGCAGCCCAGAGGCAGGGGTCAGGGAGGGCCCCAGACAGGGGGGCATGCTGTGGTAGGGCTTTGATGAATGAGCAGGAGTTTGGTGAGGTCTGTGGGAGGGTCAAGGAGGCGAATTCTGACCAAGTCATTCAGTCGGTCTTTTGCTTCACTTGCTTTGTTCATTCACTCATTCATTCATTCACTTTGTCATCCACACATTTATTGAGTCCCAGGTCGCCTAGGAATTAGGGCTCCGCCCCCGAGTGCCTTATTGTCCTCAGAGGCTCTCACCACCCCTGGCCTCCAGGGTACGGAGCCCTAGGGGTTTGAGGCGGTCCGGCTTCCCCAGCGTGGTTCTGGGGGCTTAGACACTGAGGCTCTGTTGCCAGGAGAGGGGGAAGGAACGGGAGGGGCACGCCTGGCCCCCGGCAGGGAGAGCGCCCTCCTGTCCCACTCTGTTCCATGCAGACCTGGGGTTCCAGGTGGTCCTTCACAGAGCCCTGGGTGACCTGGGCTTCCCCACCTGCTGCCTCTGCTGGGTCCATGGCCCTCCTCCACACTCCCCTGCAGCCCAAGGCAGACGAGCCCTTCACAGGCCTGAGGGCAAGAGCTGCCCGGCTTCGAGATGGGGCCCAGCCAGGGTCAGCGGGGGCTCCTCAAAATGTGACGCTGGAGGCAAAGCCGCAGAGCGTCTCTGGCCTT
>NC_043708.1:4069198-4081650 GCF_006229205.1 Suricata suricatta | reverse complement strand
CCCCCCCCCCCCCCCGCCCCTCACCTGCTTCGTCTGGTTTCCTTCCAGGAGTCTGTGGTGTCGCTGTGGGTTACCCGCTGGACACGGTGAAGGTACGGCAGTGGCCAGGCCCCATGCCCCTCTAAAGACCCCTGGCTGGGACTCGGCTACCATCCAAGTCTCCTGCCTCCACCCGTGGCCAGAGACCTTTCTGGCAAGCTCATCCGACCAGCCCTCCCCCATGCGCTTGAGGACTCTGTCAGCCCCTCTTCTCACCTGAGATGGGTTTCCTGTCTCACCAGGGGGCTTGTGGGCCCCGTTCTGCCCACATTCAGCACGGCTCTGACAATCAAGGGCTTGGCGCTTCCCCTTCCCCTGGACTACTGACCTTGCCCTAGGCCTGGAGCCACCCCTTCCTGAAGCCTGCTTCTCTCGCAGGTCAAGATCCAGACAGAGCCCAAGTACAGGGGCATCTGGCACTGCATCTGGGACACGTATCGCCGGGAGCGGGTAGGCCTGGGGCCAGGGTGACGGGCAGGAGGATGTCAGGGCCTCACCCCCCAAGCAGCCAGGGGATGCTGAACTCTGTTCTGTCACCTTCCAAATGGGAAGGACTGTACCAGCCTACGGGGGTTCTCTGAGGAGGAGAGCCAGGCGTTTGGCCTGCAGGGGGCGCTCAGAGGAGGGTCTGCCTTGGGAGAGAGATTATAGGTGGCAGCTGGGGTCTCTGAGTGTCAGGGGGGGACCCCCGAGGGTTGGCATTCCTATCTCCCCCCCCAGGCCGGGCACCCCTTGAAAGCAGTGCTGGGTGAGCCGTTAGGTGTCCCCGCGTCCAGCTCAGAGCCTGGTCCAGAGTGGGGACTCTCGCGAACCTGGGGCTAGGTTGCTGGGCGGTGGGGGGACCGATGAACCACGGCAACAAGGGACCACGCCGTCCCACACCATTGCCAGCCGCCCTCTGCCTCCTCAACCCCTCAAGTAACCTTGAAAGTGGGCTGTCTCGGTCCACAGTGTACAGCTGGGGAGACCGAGGCCCAGGGCAGTCAGAGACTGGCCAGAGGTCCCCTGGCAAGGCAGGGCAGAGCGGGGGCGAGACCCAGTCCCACTGGCCCAGGGCCCCTCTGGGCGGCGTCTTCCTGCCGGGCCCCTGGCCTGACTTGGGCCCCCTGGTCCCGCCCACCCAGGTGCGGGGTTTCTACAGGGGCCTCTCGCTGCCCGTGTGCACTGTGTCCCTGGTCTCGTCCGTGTCCTTCGGCACCTACCGCCACTGCCTGGCGCACATCTGCCGAGTTCGGTATGGTAGCAGTGACGCCAAGCCCTCCAAGGCCGACATCACGCTCTCAGGATTTGCCTCTGGCCTGGTCCGCGTGAGTGTGGGGGGCACGGGGGGCCTCAGGCTGGCGGGGTTGGGAGAGCCTGGCAAGTGGGGAAACTGAGGCTCCGTGAGGGCAGAGGCTGGATGAGGCCAGGGGGCTGTCGGGGAGGGCTCCTTGATTCTCGTGAACCCAGTGACCTTGGTCAAAGCTAGGGAGTCTCTCTCAGCTTCTGTCTCTTCATCAGTAAGAGGCATGGTGAAGGTCAAGGAAGGTCAGCAGTGGAAAGCCCCCAGCATGGAGTCTGACGGGTATGAGTGCCCACAGACGGCAGCCAGGATCGTTATTAATATTGTAATTAGGAATATTACATTACTAATTACTAATGTTATTAAATACTTATGTTACTGTCATATTATTCTTACATTAAATACTTACAGTAATTACATAATTCATTAGGTCATTAACATATTAACTCCGTGATGAACACCTGCGCGAACGTCACACACACTCACCCAACACCCACCTTGCGCAGAGCCAACTCCGTGCAGGCAGAGCTGTGCTGCTGAAGCAGAAGCGTTTGCTCTGAGCCCTGACCGTGACCATGACTGCGGGGCCAGCCCGAGGCTTCTTTTGTAAAATTATCATTTATTGTTTGTTATTATGAATTATTTTGTTATTTTATTATTTAACAAAATATTATTTAAAACCGTTATTATTAGAGTTTTAAAAAATATTTACTTAGTTTTGAGAAAGAGAGAGACAGAGAGACAGAGCATGACTAGGGGAGGGTCAGAGAGAGAGGGAGACAGAATTGGAAGCAGGCTCCAGGCTCTGAGCTGTCAGCAGAGCCTGATGCGGAGCTCAAGCCCATGGACTGTGAGATCGTGACTGGTTGAAGTTGGATGTTTAATTAATTTTTTTAATATTTATTTATTTTTGATACAGAGAGAGACAGAGCATGAGAGGGGGAGGGGCAGAGAGAGAAGGAGACACAGAACCGGAAGCAGGCTCCAGGCTCTGAGCTAGCTGTCAGCACAGAGCCTGACGTGGGGCTCGAACCCACGAACGTGAGCTCTGACCTGAGCCGAAGTCAGAGGCTTAACCGACTGAGCCACCCAGGCGCCCCTGAAGTTGGATGTTTAACTGAGCCACCCGGGAACCCTCCCTTCTTAAAAATTTAACGTTTACTTATTTATGAGAGAGACAGAGCACAAGCGGGGGAGGGGCAGAGAGAGAGGCAGGCACAGCATCTGAAACAGGCTCCAGGCTCTGAGCTGTCAGCACAGAGCCTGTCTCGGCCCATGAACTATGAGCTCATGACCTGAGCTGAAGCCGGATGCTTAACCGACTGAGCCACCCAGGCGCCCTTCCCCCTTTTAAATAGTTATTTTACGTTAAATGTTGATTTCGTTTTGGGAGACAGAGTGAAGCAGGGAAGTGGAGAGGGAGGGAACCCTCCCTTCCCCCTTTTAAATAGTTATTTTACGTTAAATGTTGATTTCGTTTTGGGAGACAGAGTGAAGCAGGGAAGTGGAGAGGGAGGGAACCAGCCGGAGGCTTCTTGAGCGCCCCCCCGTGTAGGCAACGGGGAGGCCCCGGAGGCCGGGCTGGGGCAGAGCAGCCGGCACCCCTTACTCTGCCACTTTGCCTCCAGGTGTTCCTGACCTCGCCCACCGAGGTGGCCAAGGTCCGCCTGCAGACACAGACGCAGCCGCAGCCGCAGCAGCGGCGCCCCTCCCTCTCGGGGCCCTCGGCCGCGCCCCCCGCGTGTCCTGCGCTCCCCGCGGGCTCAGGGCCTGGGCCCAAGTACCGAGGGCCTCTGCACTGTCTGGCCACGGTGGCCCGTGAGGAAGGGCTGCGGGGCCTCTACAAGGGCAGCTCGGCCCTGCTCCTCCGCGACGGCCACTCCTTCGCCACCTACTTCCTGTCCTACACCCTCCTGTGCGAGCGGCTCACGCCCGCGGGCCGCAGCCAGCCAGGTGAGCGGGGCCGGGCGCGGGGGCAGGCCTGGCACGGTGGGATCTGAGGCCGGGAAGACGCTGTGCCCAACACGCAGTGCCTCCCAGGGCGGGGAGCGCAGGGCCCTCGACGCCAGGAGTTGGGACAGACCCTTCGTGCGGCTTTGCGGTGACGTGGGCGGAGCCAGCCCCCTCGCCGGGTGCCCCGCTGGCCGTCCTCGGCGTCCAGGTCGGGCCGGTGGGTGAGGCACCGGTGCGTCTCTCCCCGCAGACGTGCTGGGCGTGCTGGTGGCCGGGGGCTGTGCCGGGGTCCTGGCCTGGGCCGTGGCCACCCCCATGGACGTGATCAAGTCGCGCCTGCAGGCGGACGGCCAGGGCCGGCGGCGCTACCGGGGCCTCCTGCACTGCGTGGTGAGCAGCGTCCGGGAGGAGGGGCCCCGCGTCCTCTTCAAGGGGCTGGCGCTCAACTGCTGTCGCGCCTTCCCCGTCAACATGGCGGTCTTTGTCACCTACGAAGCCGTGCTGGGGCTCACGCGGGGCCTGGCTGAGAGCTAGTCCCCACGCCCCAGGGCCAGCCCGCCAGCGGGGCTGGAGGCAGCGGCTGGAGTGTCGCCCTGTTTCACCACCGCCTTCCCCCCGACCCCCCTTGCGGTGGCCAGAGCCAGCCGTGCCTGGGGCTTCGCTCGCCCGGCTGCAGACCGCCAGCCATCAGCCCGGCGCTGGCTTGAGGGTCTCGTGAGCCAGGGAGGAGTGGGCCTCTTGGACGAGGACATTTGTCACACGGAGTCGTTCGAACGTCTGGTCAGTTGGTCGTTCCAGCATCCCCGGGGCCTCCCCCTGCCATCCGTGTCTTCAGGGCACCCCTGCCCTCACCCCGTGCCTGCTGGCCACCCTCCCCGTGAGGCCCCCGCCCGGCTCCCTTCGGCTGTTCGCTGAGCTCTGACGCACCGCCGGCTTGCTCCCCAGCACCAGGCTGCTCAGAGAGGGCGCCGCCCGGACAGCCACGACCAGCTTGGTGCCAGACCCGCTCACACGCCCTCGCTTTGCCCGGAGAGCCCCGAGACTCTGCAGGGAGCTGTTGACAATAAAATGACTTTGTTTGAATGTGCTCAGTGGTGTTGCTCCGTGGTTTGTGGGGCGGGCGGCCAGCTCATCCCGGAGGCCAAGCCCTCCACACCGTTCCCACTATGCAGATGGGCACACTGAGGCCCAGCCCTCTGGCTGGCTCCACTCCTTGGGCCTTTGGAGCCCGCGCCCACCCCCTTTCAGAAATGGGGAAGAGAAGGCGGGCCCAGCTGGGCGTTCACCCCGTAAGCATGGCCACCTCAACCAAGTCCAGGCTGCACTGGAAGGTGCAGGGTGGTCCCCCACTGCTGGGTGCTGACGGGAGAATCCGGGGCTCAACTCCCTGTGAGAGCCGCACCGTCTGCTGGTGGGGCGCCCCCTTCTCCTTCTCACTGACGTGCACCCTGGACTGTGCGCTCCCTAAAATGGTTTTTTTTTTTTAGCAAAATGTGGGTGTGGAAGGAGCTGTGGCCTTAACAGCAGAGACCCGTGGGTGAGTCACCTGGCCTCTGACCCACAGGACTGCTCCCAGGAATGGCGAGGTGCGGCTGCTCTCGTTTTCCCGGGAAGGGGTGGGGGTCCCGAGGGGCAGGAGGCCTGCCCGGTCCCACAGCCTAGGTGGGGAGGAGCTGCCCGTGAGGGGCCACAGCCCCTCCTGACTGCCACCCCGACGGCGACACACTCCTCCTCAAGTGCTCTGGGGCCTTGGGGACTTCACATGTGGCCCCTCGTTTTACCCCCACGTCAACCAGTGGTGTGGGTGCAAGGACAGCAAGAGCTCTGTGGTGGCTCAGCCTCCGGCCGTGCCAGCAGGGCAGGACAGGGGTGGGGGTGGAGGAGGCTGTACCACATCCTGGCACCAGGGCGGGGCCCTCAGTGCCCTCAATGTGACACAGTCCCTCTGTGTGCGTGGAGACAGCAAATAAGAGGCAGGACAGGCCTGCTCTGTCACAACTCAGTGTGGCCTTGGACAAGCCCCAGATGAGGATGGACGGGCAGAGGAGTCCAGGGCTGCGTCCCGGCAGCGTCCTGGGCGAGTGGGCCAGCCCAGCTCCTGCCCCTTGGGCACTGCCACTCCCACCCGTGGCCGCTCCCTGCTGCGGAGTGAGGACAGCCACCCGCGGAGACATGTCCACCGTGTGATGGCCGGGAGCCTTCATCCCAGGGCCATGGGGATCTCCTGTCTGGGTCTCCAGCCCACGTCACCCCTGGTGGGACCCGGGACGCAAGGGCCACCCCGGGAGGGGCTCTGCTCCCGGCAGCAGGCGCAGCACGACCCTGGGCCTGACACAGGCCCGCTGGTCCTCAAAGCCCGGACGCCACACAGAGACACAGGCAGGACCGAAGCAAGTTTATTCACGCTGACGAGTGACACGGGGGAGTGGGCCCTGTGCCTCCAGAAAAGACAGACACCTCAACCAAGGGCTTTCCCTGAGATAGGTCTTCCGCTTTTCCGAAACCACACAGGGCGCACGGTTCATCAGGCCTCCCGTGGACGTGCCGCCAGGGCCGTGAGGGAGCCACATCCGCGGGCCCCAGGGCGCCGCTCTGTGCAGAGCGACCTCCAGGCCAGTCACGCGTCAAAACAAAAGGATCTGCAAAGACAACAGAGCCCTCAGCACCTGGCACAGCCTGCGCGAGGCGGCCACCGGCTTTCCGGGCGGGGTACGGAGGGCTCGGCGTTTGTGCCCCGGGCAGAGGCTTTCCGGGCGGGGTACGGAGGGCTCGGCGGTGGAAGTGAGGCGTTAGTGCCCCGGGCAGAGCGTGATTTGCGGGGTGTGCGCAGGGGGCTGCAGTCTTGCCCACAGGACACGGGAGAGCCGGGCGGCCCGGGCCGGTGACAGCAGCCTGCCAGCTGGGAGCTCATAGCCAAATGGACTGCAAGTTTCAGCTGGCGATCTTTTAAATGTGGAGGGGCACAGAGGGGCACAGGGCCGTGAAACTTCCCACACGGACTCCCCCAAGCATGTTTTGGTCTACAATCAGGACGTTTTGGCTGCAGATACGTAAGCACACTCCGTGTTCTTTCACAGAGCGGGCTGCAGAGTGTGCTGGGAACACGGGAGGCTTCCACCGCAGGGCCCCGTGGACCCAGGCTGGCCTGCGGTCACTGGGCCAAAAGGCCCCACGTCTGGGGGCTGCTGTGGGAGAGACTCCAGCTGGACCTTCTGACCACGACACATTAGCTGGCACCCGGTCCTGAGGTTTTGCCGCAAGAGACAGAAAGGAGAGCATCACAGGAAGAAACAGTACGGACACGCACGGGTTTACAGATTCCAGGCCAGGAATTACCGTGAGGCAGAGCCTACGGGTACTGGTGATTCCATTGGGCTGGGGTTACTGGGAAATTACACCCTTTAGAAGCGTGTGTAAACTGAGTGTTACTGGAAGTCATAGGACAGTGGCCGCGGAGTCATGAATTCTTTCACGATCTCGTCGGTGACCTCCTTGCGCCTGGCCTGGTGCTCGGCGATCAGGGGCTGCAGGACCTCTATGAGGACCTTCTTGAGCTCGCCGGTAAGCATGGCCCCGCTCGTGTAGTCCTGCCCGGAGGGAGACAGCGCGGTGAGGTGTGGGGCGGCACGTGCCCTGCGTCCTAAACTGCGCGTCGCAAGCCTGCCTGACCAGCGGCCACGACCTGTCACCGCCCCAGCCGCCCCCTTTCCGGGCGGCAGAACTCCGGGCCAGACCATCGCCCAGGCTCCCGCCGGCCTTCCCGGCTTCTCTACATCGTTGCTGACCCTCCTTTCGCTTGACTGCGAAAGCGGACGTTCTCACTGAGCGCACTTGACACAAGGCACGAGCGGCAGCCAGGGCCAGAAGAGCCACCGGCAGGGCCAGCAGCTGGCCTGTTTCTCTTTAAGAGCTGACCTCGCTGCACCTCGTCGGGTGACTGCGGTCACGGGCACGTTGTCCCGTGTCACGGCAAACTCACGCCCGTGTGGTCACCCGGCCCGTAACCCCTCCCAGTCAGCGTCCCCTCTGCCGCACGGTCCTGCTGTTGTGAGCTTTACACGCCTTCGTACGGAAAGCGTGCTGTCTTATTCGGGACACTTCTTTGGAAAGGATTCAGGGACTGGAAAACCTACGGCAAAGGCTACAAACATCCCTGGGGCTCGCTCTTCACGCCTCCCCTCAAACTGCTCGGGAGAGGCCGTGGGGGACCCACCCTCCCCGCGCAGGCCTCGGAGCATCTGCCAACAGCACGGGGACACTAACCCGCTAGCTCGGCGGGGGGACTGTTCTAACTCTGACGCTGTCTTGTGTGACTCTGTCTGTCCACAGCGTCCGGGAAGAGCCGACCACACTGCACTCAGTGCTCTCTCTCCCTCGAACGACCCCCTACGAGGCTTCGTGCAGGTGGTTACAGTGGACGGATCACCTCGCTCTCATCCCGTCTCCCTTGCGCGCCTGCTCCCGGGGCCCGGGCCCTGAGGGTCTCTGAGTCCCGTAAGCTCGGCCGCCAGCCCCCCATGTCCCCCGTGACAGAGCCGGGGGCCTGCACCCCCCCCACGTCCCCCGTGACAGAGCTGGGGGCCTGTGCCCCCCCCCACGTCCCCTGTGCAGAGCCGGGGGCCTGCACCCCCCCCACGTCCCCCGTGACAGAGCCGGGGGCCTGCACCCCCCCACGTCCCCTGTGCAGAGCCGGGGGCCTGCGCCTCCCCCCACGTCCCCCGTGACAGAGCCGGGGGCCTGTGCCCTGAGCCCCCACCTTCCGGATCTGCTCCAGCTTGTCGTCGTCCTCGAGGAAGAAGGTCAGGTACATGAAGGACACGTCCACGTCACAGTTGCCCCCCAGCTCCCGGTGCTCCTCGACGGTGTCCCTCCCTCCGGAGAACGCGTGCTTGTTGACCTGCACCCGCGAGAGCAGAGATGCCAGTCAGTCCGGCCGCCCCGCTTGTGCAGACTGCCTGTGGGCGGCCCGTGACTGCTTTCTGCCCCGTCAGGGCCCAGGCGGAGGGAGGCTGGGGCTCGCCGGCCGGAGGAGCCCCCCGAACTCTCCCTCCCCGCCCATCAAGCCCGGGTGCGTGCCCGTGGGACTCGCTGGAGGAGTGGGGGCGGGGATCAGCTCTGGGCCTCCGACCTCAAGGAGCACCGAACAGGGCTGGGGAAGCCAAGGCACCGCCTGCCCTGGAAGGGGGGTGTGGGGGGCTGGCCTACAGCCCTCAGGTGACGGGTGGACACCAGGCACCTTCAGAGTGAGAGAGACCATCACGGAAGAGACAGTGGGAGCTGCAAGAACGGGGCTCACGAGAGAGAGCAGAGCCCACAGGAAGCACAGAGGTCACGGCGCCTGCAGGCAGCCCCGGCTAAAGACACGCAGTTCCAGGAACTGAAGACTCAGAAGCGAACAAAACGGCTTTCAGGAATCACTGAAGAGACTCTGGGGGGAGTCAGGGCCAAGCGGCGGGAGAAGAGGAGCCCAAAAGGACAAAGCCTCCTCAATCTTCTTTCCAGGAGTATCTGAGAAACCCGCTATGTAACAATGTCACCCTATTTTTCTTTAACGTTTCTTTTTGACAGGGAGAGACCGAGCCCAAGCAGGGGAGGGGCAGAGAGAGAGGGAGATACAGAATCCGAAGCAGGATCCAGGCTCTGGGCTGGGGCTCAAACTCACGAACCAGGAGATCCTGACCTGAGCCCAAGTGGGTCGCTTAACTGACTGAGCACCCCCGGTGGCCCGTCACCCTATTTTTCTTTAATGGGAAAGAGGAAGGCAGAGCTGACAGTTTCTAGGTGGAGACGTTTATTCCTTCTCCCCAGGACTGCAGGGGCAGATTACTGACGGGGCTCTCCAGGGCTGTGGACACGCGGCGGGCGGACCCCAGGGGTAGAGGCTGCTCCAGCACAAGGGGGCCAGGGACACCCACCCCGCTGGTGGCCGCCACCAAGCGGCTGCTCTGGAAGAGCGGGACCTGCCCTGTGCCCTGTGGGAGGGGCACCTGGCGAGAGGTGGGTGCTGGCAGGTGGACTGCGGCAGGAAAATGCCCTAAATGCGGGTTCATCTTTCCTGTTTTTCACAGAAAAGGCCAAGTTATAAATAAGATCAATGCAAGCAAGCTACAAAAGCTACGGAAGACACGACACAGCGGGAGGAAAGAGCGCACAGCGCTGGGCTCTCCTGAGGTCCAGTGCCCTGAGGCAGGTGCCGGGGTCTGACCGGGGTCGCCGGCCGACGCGCGGATAGCTCCCTGTGCTCAGACTTCTGGGCGGCACCAGGCCACAGCTGGGCCGCAGGGAAGACAGTCCAGTGCCAGAAAGAAAGTCTTGGGGACAGAATTTCCCAGGCTCCACGGGGAGGTGGTAAAGGTGACAGTTCCCAGTCCTCGTCTGAGAGGAGGATGAGGAAAGGCGTGTTTGCTGCATGTTTTACCGGACACGTGGGGAAGGCCTGCCTCCTACGTGCTGCTCCTCCCCGGGCAGGGCCTCGGCCCAGGATGGCGCGCAGACGTGCGGCATCATCACCTCATCTGACCCGACAACCCAATGACCCCAGCTTCGCTCCCTCCATGTTATGGATGAAAGTGAGGTGTCGTGTCAAGGACCCACAGTACGTGGCAGCGGGTGGCAGAGCCAGGCCGACGCTTCCCGGGACACCAGGCCGCTGAGGGTTTGCCCAGGGTTGGCCTGGCCCGTCCTCAGGCCGCCAGGGCTGTGCTTGCAGGAGCCAGGAGGAAAACGGGTGTGCTTTAGGGGTGGCGCGCTCTCGGGTGTGGGGACGGACCGCAGCTGTCAGGACCCAAAACGACAGAAGCCGCTGAGATGTCCCCAAACTGTGTGCTATCAAAGGACCCTGCCTGTCGAGGATGTCGGAGGTGAAGGATGGGGGAACCTGACTCAACCACCGAGCTCGGAGAGCAGGCGACCTCTGGCGCTACACACTACGGAGGGGGCGGGGCTGCAGGAGCCCCCAGGCCCCGGCACAGGCGGGCGGGTCACTGAATGTCTGCCCCGCAGCCGGAGGCCAGTCTGGAGTATGCACTGAAGCGGTCTCATGGCCAGAAATCACAAGTGGGGGCCTGGCTGGCCAACTGCAGGACAGACCCTCACCCGGAGTGGGGGCTCCACCCCCCCGGCCACCTGCAGGAGGGAGGGTCTGCCTCTCGGGCTCTGGCGGGGCCCTGCAGCAGCCTGGCGAAGGCCTGTTTTGGCCCATACTGCAAAGGAGCCGTCCTACCATTCAGTTTCTGAACTAAACCCTT
Source organism: Suricata suricatta (assembly GCF_006229205.1). Lineage (NCBI taxonomy): Eukaryota > Metazoa > Chordata > Mammalia > Carnivora > Herpestidae > Suricata > Suricata suricatta. The sequence goes on along the minus strand of NC_043708.1, from coordinate 4,071,129 downwards.
AAATCTGGGAGGCGCGCTGCAGTTCAGTCACTTCCCACATGTGACGTCACGCAGGCCCGGCGTCAAGGCCGTGGAATCGGTACAGCGGCTCCCACTTCACAGCTGACTCCCCGGGACGGCGAGGTCACTCGCCGAGTGTCAGGGCCCAGAGAGCCTGGGGCTCCTGACTCCAGGCTGCGAGAGGGCCCAGCCCCCTGCCCCCAGCTGTGTGGACAGAAGCTGCCTGGCCCGAGTCTTGATTTCCTTGCCTACAAAATGGTCACGGCTCCCCGGGCGGCTGTTAGTACTGAGATCACAGAGGCGAACGGTGAACATGCGGCGGGTGAGGCCGCGGCCAAACTGCTGTGTCCCCAGCTTGGCTTCTGCTGCTTCCCGCAGGGGGGCCAGTGCGGCACTGCGGACTCGGGGGAGGAGGGTGGGCTCGGGGACTGCGGCGTCCCTGGTGGCCCCGGCAGCCCATCTCAGTGCCCCTCCGGCCCTCGAGGCCCTTGTGGTACCCAAATTAACAAAAAATGCCCCAGACCCATATATGACTTCTTCAAAACAACTCAGAACCAAACAAGACGACGTCTCTTCTGGAGAAAAGAAGAGCCCCCTCCGTCCTCTGCTCTCTCTGCTCTGGAACTTTCAGCCAGTGGTGAAAGCAAACAAGAAGCCCCGAGTGCACCAGCTTCCAACAGAGATGGTGGAAGTGACGGCACCCGTTTCCCAGAAGAGGGTTTTGACATTAAGGGTTTCCCCTCCCACAGGAGGGTCAGGGTGGGCACTGACTTAGAGTCGCACTACGTACCTTGAACAGTTCTGCTCACCCCCGCAGTAGTCTTCCAAGCTGCAACCCCCCCGGACTCCAAGTGAAGTGCCCCCAGCACTAGGACAGTGAGGGGGTCCCACCTGTACCGGCGGCTCAGCACGGGCGACAGAGCAGCGCCCCGGAAAATGCAAAAACTCCTAGCTCTGGTTTCTTTGGTGACCCCACAAATGTTTGCGGAGCGCCCGCTGTGCCGGGCCACGCACAGCTGTCCTGTCGAAGGGCACCCACACGCCCCACCCCGGGCACGGGTGCCCACAGGCCAGGCGCTCCCTGCGGGTTTCGGAGGGGGAAGCCTGGCCAAGCTGGGCGTCCTCCCTGGTCCTCATCCCTCTTGTTCCTCTAAAAGAAGTCACCGCTTCCTCCCAGTGAGAAGTAAACAGACAAGGGAAGGCACCTGGGCCGTTCCTGGAACAGGGCCGCCAGGCAGAAGTCACTAATGCATTTCCTGTTTGTTTATTTTAGAGAAAACCACCAGAGCACGGTGCTGGTGGGAAAGTGGAGAAGAGAGAAAGAAGAGAAACCCCCAGTCCTGCCTAAACAAAACGACACAAGACAAATCGGCTGGTGTCCGTCCGGGGCCGGCGGTAGTGGACGCCGGCAGGACTGTCTGCCCCGAGCGCGTGCCCGCGCCTCTCAGGCGAGGTGTGCTGTCGTGCTGCGTGTGCGCAGGCCGGCCCTGCGCCCCGGGCAGTGCTCACCTTGGTCTTGATCTGCTTGGCGGTGTCCGTGAGGAAGATGGAGGAGTTGGGGTCGCTGGCGCTCATCTTGGTCTGGGCCCCCTGCAGGGCGGGGAAGAAGGTCGAGTGCAGCAGGGCTGGTTTGGGGTAGCCGATCCTGGGGGCGACGTCCCTGGTCATCCTGAAGTAAGGATCCTGCGGGGCGGGAGGGGCCTCTGAGGGCGGCGGGCGGAGCGGGGCTGGCTGCCAGCCCGGGAACCACCTCCCTGCGGGCCTCCAGGGGCGCCCCCGAGCTGCGGTTAGCTACCGGAACTCCCGCCCGCCCGACTCGTCTGAAAACCTCCTTCGGCGGCAGAGGCCGCGGCGCCTGCTGACCTGGTCGATGGCACACGGGATGAGGCACTGGATGTCGGTCCTGCCTCTGAAGATCTGAGGGAATGAGT
>NC_043708.1:3970150-4069098 GCF_006229205.1 Suricata suricatta | reverse complement strand
GGGGGGGGGGGGGGGGGGGAGCACACCTGCAGTCCCGCCGGTGTCTCCCTCCAGCGGCCCCTCCGGGTCCGTGGCCGCGCTCCCCTTACCGGTCTCCTGCCTGCCGGTTTCCCTACTTGGCGATGTTCGCCCCCGTTGTTAAATACGTTCCGTCCTGCAACCGCGTCCTGCGGGGCTCAGCCAGCCTCCACCCACGGGCACTCGGGTTCCTCGTCCCCAGTCATTACGGCCTAGGGTACTTGGGCACCTAAACTGTTTTCCATCTTTCGGGGGCTGCTGTTAGCACCGCTACTGCTACTTGCTCAGACCCGGAGAGTGGTCAAGGGGCACCCGCCTCCGCACGACCCCGACAAGTTGGGGGGGGGCGCTGTGCTGTGTGGGCTCCCTCAGGCCCTGCAGGATGAGTTCCGGGGCGCTGCCTCTCTTCTCCCCTGAACGTCCTGCTCTGTGATGCTCTCTCTTCAGAGACACCCCATTTCTGGGGGTCTCGTCATCCTTGGGGGACCCAGGTATATGGCTGCCCCCACCAGCAGGGCCTTCCCCGGGCTCAGCTCTGCTCACAGCTCTACGAGAGGGTGCCACGTGGCCCCTGTTCTACAGACGTGGACACTCAGGCTCAGACCGTTTACACAGCTTGCCAAAGCTAATCCACAGCAAGCAGCTGGCTGGGCCAGGATTCAAGCCTGGGCGTCTGGAAGCAAAGTGTGTGCAGCTATTTGTACGTTTAGTGGTCACCCTTCTCGCCCAGGCTGCCATCCCTGGAGGCTGGGGTTCTGAGCCTTTCCAAAGCACAGGATTTATGCCCCAACTGTCAGGATCGAGTCTGACTGAAACATCAAAGAAAAGGCTCATGTGAAAAGCCTCCCAGTGAGGACTCTCCATGGCGCTTCTCTCTGCACTTGTCCCTGAGGGTCTCTCACCGACCCTGGGACGCGCTCCCTCCTGGAAGGACAAATTCTCCCGCGTGGCACATCCTGGCATGCTGTCCAGGCCTGGAGCCGTGCCCCGAAATCAAAGCTGGTCAGGAGACCCACCACAAGCCTCAGGGGGCGAGTCTTCAGGAGCTAAGGGTCTAGGAGAGGTGGCTGATGCAGCTGAAAGGCACGGTGACACAGAAGGGACGGGGCCCGAGCCACAGGAGGAGAGCGAGGGGGGCAGGGTGAGCTCCATGGGGCCTCTGGTCAAACCTGTCCTCTTACAGGGGAGCCCGAGGCTTCCAGGCATCAGAGTAGGCCCGTCCTGCAGCCCCTGGGCCCCCATCAGAGGTGCCCTGCACTGGCTGTGCCCCCACGAGTGGGCAGAGGAAGTCCAGTCAGCCCTGCCCGCTTCCTCCTTCTCAACCTCCAGGAGATGACTGGCGGTCTCCTGCAGCTCCGCCCCGCGCCGGCCAGAGACGGGGCTGAAGCCCCGCACCAGCTCTGCAGGCTCCCGGGAGGACCTGCCCTGGGGCCCGCTGCGTGGAGGCCAGTGGTGACACCACCACTGGAGAGAGCTCAGGCCCCGGGCAGATGCCGGTGGCTCAGGCCAGCCGGCAGGGCCGCAGGCGGCGGCGAGCTCTTACCGATGCTGTCACTGTCGGTGAACCCGAAAATGCCTTTCACTTGGTTGAAGGTAACGTGCTTCTGAATCTTCACCACGTTCTTGTAGAAGCCGGGACTCGACCTGCACAGACAATCAGAATCAAATGCCAGGTTCACGGGGTGGCCTGCCGCTGAGGCCAAGGCAGCAGACGGTGAAACCTGAGTGCGCACGTGTGGGCTGAGGACACAGAGTGGGCAGGGAAGGGCCCAGAAGGCACCCGTAGGCAAAGGCACCTGTGGCAGGCAAAATAGAGTGGCTGGGGGAGGGCGGAAGAACCGTCCACTGGACTGCCTGCCACCAGTGCTGAGCCCCGACCTGGGACTTCTAGAACGCTCAGAGAACATACGGACTCGCCCCAAGGAACCACCCCGACCAGGAGCAGAGCTGCGTCTGGAGCGCCAGCGCTCAGATTCCCAGTGCAGTGTCTTTCTATCCCTCGTGGCTCCTGGCAGGAAGGCCTGTCTGGGCCCCCGCGCGGGGCCAGAAATGTGTGTGGGGACAGGGTATCTGGGGCCAGCCTCCATGCCATGGACTTCTGTCCCCACAGAGCCCTGGCTGCTTCGCTCCCACCCAGAGAGAGGCTGGCTCTGCTGTGGTTTCAGCTCCGAAAGACTGGGAAGGAGTCTTGTTCAATCAAAGATCTAGATTTTGAGTTGTCTCAAGAAAAAGAAGTAAAATGCTCAACTGTTTAAAAAAACTCTTAATGGAAGTAAGACATTTGAAAACAGGATTTAGCTTTTAAAACTCCTGACTTTAGGTTCAATGAAAGAGGTCTTTCTGAGAAGAGGCAGCACAGAACCTTTGATTTATCTGGGTTTTCGTCTCTCCTGCGTGGTCGTGAAGGAAGAGGAAGTTCCTGCCGGGCAAAGGCAGAGGATGCACAGCGACAGGCTGGGAAGGTCGCCACAGACCCACGTTCTCTCAGAATGTGCTGAGAGCAGGGGAGGGCTGTGTGGTGGCTTTTCATGTGGACTGTTCAGAAGACCACCCCCCATCACGTGCCCACCCACTCAGGCATCTTCGTGGACTTGCAGGAGGTGTTTGCTTCTGCCCCACCAGCGTCTCGGGGCAGCGAGGAGGGGACTTTGGCCCACGGCTGTGTTCTCAGGGCCTAGGAGGCACCTGCCACAGAGGGCAGCCCGTGTCTACCGTCCTGACCTGGTGGGACAGGGCCACCCCTCACTGCGTACCAGATGTGGCTGAGTGGAGCCTGGGGTGCTGGGGGGTGCATGTGACTCTGGGTGTCAGAGGGACAGCTCCCAGGAGAAGGGAGCGGCGCCGGGGAGAGGGGAGCAGGGTGCACTCAGAGGCAGGGGGTGGGACTGCGGGTCATGCCATCTAGCTGGACGTGGCAGGGAGGCTGGGGAGGAACACGGGCCACCCACCAAGGGGCCTGTGAGCTGAAGGGAAGGTGGACACTTCATCCTGACGCCGACACAGAAGCGGGAGAGGCGTGGGTGGCGGGGGGCAGGGCGGCGAGGCCCGGAGGGCGCTGGCTGCGGGCACGGAGGCTGAGGGGCTGCGTGGGGGGCAGGTGGCAGCACCGGAGGGTGTGGCGACCGAGTAGCGCCCTCAAGGAGGGTGCAGGGTGTGGCTTCTGCCCACACAGTTCGGTCAGTTTCTTTGAAGGAACAAGAGAAGGCGCCGTACGGCGCCTGACGGCTCATCCAGCCCCATCTCGTGGACCAGACTCGGGCTGACTCGTTGCCACCGAACAGAGGAGCCAGGTCTCGAACCCGGGTCTGTTTCCTTCCCTCCACGACCACGTTTCCTCAAGGACGCCACAATGCCTCTGCCCAGGGAGAAGTGATTTTTAAAAACTCAAGGTAAAGTTAAAAAATTATTAATTCCTTTATAGTTGGTAGAGCGGCCAGACTTCCCATCAAGGCGACGATGTCTCTGTGGACATAAAGCCCCCGCTCAGATGTCAGTCCTTACAAAGGGGGACGATCTGGGGAGACGGCGAGCGGGCTCCTCTGCTCGGGGTGCGGACACAGCCGCCCCGGCCTGGTAGGGAGCCCTTGGAGGACAGGGGCCGCGCTCCTCCCGTGCCTCGGGCGCAGAGCTGCGCCTCGGGGGCTCAGGAAGAACTTGCTGAGTGGAACAGCGTATTCTCGGGACACCTGACCAAGCCTTAGTTTTCTAACGTGCTTCTTCGTAGTCATTTGGGATGGAACAGACCTCAGAAGTTTCGATTTGGGGATTTCCCGAATGCAGTGTTTTGGCCTACTGAGTGGTCGACTTAAAGAACCGGCCCGTGAGCGGCCCGTGTGCCAGCGAGTCCTGCTCTGCCAGGAGAAAAGTATGCCAAGATGAAGGCGCTAACCCTGTGAACGGACGGTCTTGGAGAGAAACTACAGTTCTGCCTCCAGCTGGGATGGAACCCTTCCCTGGAGAACGAAACCAGGAAGCCATATCCTAACGTTTCATAAAGGGAGGGAGACCGTCATCAGACCTCACGCCATTTCCGACCGCGAGGCCCCGCCGCCCGCCGCGCCCCTACCCCATGTAGTCAAGGTCCGAGAAGATGAACGTCTTGTTGCCGTCGAAGCCACAGGCGATGATGTCCTTGGCGTTCTCCACGGCGTAGCCGTGGGCCTGGTCCAGGGTCAGGTCTTTCCACAGGTACTTCTCGTCGTCCGTCATCTGGATGACCAGGGGCACGTTAAACACATCCTGCAGCCACCTAGGAGACACCGGGGAGAGGCTGCCGTCTCGTTTCCCTGTTCTGCATCCGAAGACACAGCTGCTGCTAACAGGGATGTCAAAGCTCTCTCGTCGCCACAACCACCGCACGGTGTCGTGCTGCGAAGTGTGACCACTGCGACTGACAGGTGGGGAGGCCCCGCTTCCGCTCTGCGGCTGCTTTAGGAGGTGGGGAGTACTGCCGCCCTCCTGCAGACGTGCAGGTGGAGGCTCGGGGAAGGGACTCTGCTGCGGTCACAGGAACCGGGACAGGAGGGGACAGGCTGGCTGACCCCATCACGGCCACGCTTTCTAAAGTGACACCAGGTGCAACGTGAACAGGAGCCAGAAAGGCGCCTTGTCTGTCTGACGATCACAAACTGGGGCTGCCTCGTCATTCTAGACACGCTTTGTAAGTAACATCCCGGATTTACCAATGAGAGCGAAAAAGGGCACACAACAGAATACTTACTTTGTGAAAATAAACGGGATGAGGTGACCCACGTGCATGGCTTCGGAAGAGGGGCCCCTGCCCGTGTACAGGTAAAAGGGCTTCTTATTTTCATAGGCGTCAAGGATTTGATTCATATCTCTAAAGGAAAAAGGAGAAAAGGAAACTGGTTTTCTGAAATAAAAATTAAGGCACTAATGCTCACTTGGAAATGATAGAGAAAATACAACACAATTGCTATCTGTGGCGCTTATGTTAGAAACATGACAGGAAATGTCTGCTGACAGGACTTCTCCTGTGTTGGTTTTAAGAGCCTAAGACACGCAGGTTTGGAATCAAAGCTGGATACAGCTGGGGAGCCCTCCGGAATTTTCAAGTGTCAGTGTCCCCGTGTCATCTGCTTTCCTGGGAATGATACCAAGCCGGCCCTACATACTCCCTCGTTTAGAACCCCCAGCCCTGAGACTCTGGAGACCCAGACTGGGGGACCGCAGGGCTCTGCGCGGTCCTGACTCGGGGCCGGGGGTGAGGGACGCCCGCGGGAGTGCAGAGGTGAGGACCCCCCGGCTGCAGGTCTGATTCGGGGCCTCCTCAGCCAAGCCGGGGCCTGTGTCTTCACGCGGGAGTCACCGTGGCATCCTCGGCCCTCCCCCAGGCCTGGGGCCCACAGACCATGCACGTGACGGGTCTTCCTTCCAGCCCGTGCGGCAGAATCACCTGGACCCCACCTTCAGAGAATCTGACTCAGGGGGTCTGGGGTGATGTCTGGGAATCTGCATGTTTAAAAGCCCCCTCAGTGATGGCCATGGTGGCGGGTGTGAGCCCACTACTCCAGGGTATGAGCACTCTTTGTCTCTGGACAGTGTCCCCAAATAAAAGAGGTCCCTTTCCGGAGGTCTGGGCGGGAGATCCCAGACAAGAATACTCTAAGAAATGTCCCCTCCTCACAGACCAAGGTTTCATAGCACCCATCTTCGGGCTCATGGGACCATGGGAACCGTTTCTTTGTGCTAAGCCTCTTTTACCTCCAGGGAATGACCGATCATACATGATTCTTGAAATAAGGAAAGAATAAAAAAATGTAATTTTGGAAGAAAGGAGTCCTTCTTTGGTTCTCACACCTGACTTTTACGGGCTTAAAGAAGCAAGAAGACACTGTAGCTGTCCCACGAGCTGTCCTCGAGTCTCTGAGAGCCCCCCAGGGACTGCCCCGGCGTCCAGGCACTCTTAAGGAGCAGAGGGGATGGACTGGGCCTTGCAACCTGAGCTCAGCTTCGTGAGGACGGAGTCCAGCAGGTGCAGGAGTGCAGGCAAAGCCCATGGCTGCAGCTTCACGGCACGTGCTTTGTCTCCCCTAACCCCCCACTCGCAGATGATAAAATTAGAGGGAACTTCTCAAATCTGAGGATGGCCAAAAGCTGCAAGTCCTATACCTTCCCAAGCCAAGAGCCTACAGGGTTGAACTGAAGTAAATAAGTCGTATGGGCAGCGAGAGCTGTAAGATGCTGAGTTTTGACCTAAGATCAATAAATTTGCTAAGCCTTCAGCTAAAGTGACCAAGGTGGGGGGAAAAAAGCACAAAGACTCTACCAAAGTCAGGAATGGAAGAAGGGATGTTATTACTGACTTTATGGGACTAAACAGGATTATAAAGGAATACTAAGAACCATACACCCACAAATGAGACAACCTTGATGAAAAAGACCAATTCCTAGAGAGAAACAAATGACCAAACTGACTCAAGGAGGAAGAGAAAATCTGAACAAATCTAGAACAAGCAAAGAAACTGAACTAGTAATCAACGAATGACCCACGAAGGAGAAGCGGGGACCAGACAGCCTCACGGTGGGTCCATCAAGTATTCAACAACAACAACCACCCTTCACAAACCCTTCCGAACACACTGACGAGGGAACACTTGCAAACTCATTCGGAGGCTGGGTTAGCCCGACACCGCGAGCGACAGAAAACCGCAGACCCTAGGGCACGGCTGCCACCACCGCCACAGCCAGGAGATCAGCCCAGCAGCACCACGATACGCCGCCGTCACGTGGGACTTGTCCGAGGAATGCAAGGTTGGCTCCACATACAAAGACGCACCAGTGTGATGCACGCTATTAATATGAAAATAAGACAAAACCACATGAGCATCTCAACAGACTTGGAGGAATTTAATAAAACCCAACACCTTTCTCGGTGAAAATACTCAACAAGCTAAGAAGAGACGGAAACTTCCTTAACATAATTCAGGGCAGTTTTGGAAAACCTGCAGCTAAATGTAAAAATAAAACTCTCGGAAGAAAACACAGGTGCAAATCTTCATGATCTTGGACTAGGCAGCAGTTTCTTAGACAGGACACTAAAAGCAAAAGGAGCCAGAGAACAAAATAAACTGTATTTCATAAAAATGAAACAAGTTTTGTGTTTCAAAGTACACTGTCATAAAGTGAAAAGACAGCATGCACAATGGGAGCAAGTATTTGCAAACCGTATATTTGGTAAGAAACTAGGATCTGGAATATTATACAAAGAGCTCTTACAGCTCAATTAAAAGATCACCTAATCAAAAAATGGGCAAAGGATAAGAATACATAGAAATAGGGGCGCCTGAGTGGCTTAGTCGGCTAAGACTCCCGACTTCGGCTCAGGTCAGATCTCACGTTCCTGGGTTTGAGCCCCGCGTCAGGCTCTGTGCTGACAGCTAGCTCAGAGCCTGGAGCCTGCTTCCAGTTCTGTGTCTCCTTCTTTCTCTTTCCCTCCCCCTCTCATGCTCTGTCTCTCTCTGTATCAAAAATAAATAAAACATTAAAAAATAAAAAAATAAAATTAAAAAAAAAAAAAAAAAGAATACATAGAAATTGCCCAGAAGCACACGCAAGGATGCTCCACACCACTAGTCTCTGGGGAAATACAGATCAAGACGCAAAACCACTTCAGGGGCGGCTGGGCGGCTGAGCGTCCGAGTCTTGACTTCGACTCAGGTCGTGATCCCAGGGTTGTGGGGTTGAGTCCCGCTTCAGGCTCCGTGCTGAGCTCGGAGCCGACTTGGGATCCTTTCTCTCTGTCCCTCTGCCTTCCTGCCAGATCTTGTGCGTGCTCTCTCTCTCCATCTCAAGAAGAAAAAATAAAGAAAAAAGAAGAAAGAAAAAACCACTTCATACGCACAAGAATGGCTATAAAGAAACAAAGACAAAGTGGAGGACAGGCAGGGGCGGTGAGGGTGTGGTGACACTGGGACCCTTGCTGGTACACTACCGGTGGGAGCGCAGAGTCACAGCCACTGTGCAGACGTCTGGCAGATCCCCGGAAGGTTCAGGAGCTGCTTTACGATGCAGCAGTTCTGTCCCCACACGCACCCTGAGGACTGAGAATGTATGTCCACGCAGAAACTTGCATACAGATGTTCAGAGCAGCGTTACCGATGACCAGGAAGTGGAAGTGACCCCAATGCCCAGCAGTCGGTGAACAGATCCACAAAATGTGGGCCGAGTCTATTCAACGGCACATTATTCAGGTATAAAAGGAGTGAGGCACAAACACAGCTGCCAACACGGAAGCACCTGGAGACCCCAGAGATGGTGGTCGCCGGGGTGGGGGGCGGGGCTCCTTCCTGGGGTGGAGATGTTCTGGAGGTGGTGGTGGAGGGGAAGCTTATGAGTATACGAAAGACCACTGAACTGTGTACTTTAAACAGGTTAATTAAGTCTTAAGGTAAAAGCTTTGATTATATTCTGTCCAGAAGGAGGGCAGAGTGCGGCCTGGAGTCTGGTGCATGTGGGATTCTAGGTGTTCCGGCAGACCGCTGGCGCTGTCCTGCGCTCTCCTGTCACCGTGAAGCCCACGCAGAACAGAATAGCCCTGCTGCGTGGGCCGGAAACCGCGTGAGCAGAGCTTCAGAAATGAGCTCCAGGAACCCTTTGGGAACCTGCCCGTTTTCTGATGCAATCTGCGTGGAATTTATAGTCGGAGGAAGGGATAGTCTGTTCCAGGTACACGCCAGTAGTTTCTCTTTTGCTAGGACTTATGAGGGGCCAGGACAATGGCAGGAAGACGGCACAGTTTCAGGAAGCCTCTTGCTTATCGCGTGGGAAACGTTAAACTTGGACATACTAATCTCTTTTATCTGATGAGACTTTATGATTTATTGTGCATAATCTGGACAATCGAACGGCATTTGGTTTAGGGTTGAACCTCCTCTGCTGTGCATGTAACCTTCACTTTGTGAAGTGAACAGTTCACAAATGAATAAAGTTCACAAATGAATAAAGGGCCCAGGGTGAGGGGGCCGACGTGAACCCACGGCCAGTTACCGACAGGACAGAAGTGACCCCAGTCTGCAGGCAACGTCAGACAGCCCGCCGGAGGGCCTCCTCACCACGGCTGGGTCTACAGGGAGGGGGCGGGGAGCCCTGACCTGTGCGAGAAGAAGATGCCTCTGCGCAGGAAGCGGTGCGGCCTCTGCCCGGTGGCTCGCTCTATCCGGCTCACCAGCTCTTTGTCAATTTTGCTGCTCCCGAACCGAACTGGGGAAAACAAATTATAATAAAGAGGCGGGGACGGTCTTAGGTGGTGTGGGGTCTGGTGATCGGTATCACCGGAGGGACAAGCTGGTGATCCGTGTGCAACCGTAACGAACCCCGTTCTCTCCAGGACCTTTGCTCCTAGTCCCTACCTCAACCCCAAGTCGAATGTCGCTCACATTAACAGTGACCGCCGAGACGACAACCAGCAACCCAGGGAACGGATTACGGGACAAAACGCTGCTTCGCCGGGGACTGGATTCTGAGGGGAAGCCTGCCCAGAACGCAGTGTGGCCGGCAACGTTTCACCTCCGCCCCCTCCCCCCAGTTGCTTATTAAGGGAAACTTCACGAACACCGACAACCATGATTCTAATATTCTTTAGCTGTTGAGTCGAACTAACCTCTGTCTACAAATGAATTTTCCCTCATTGATAGTCTATACTTAAATTATGGAAAATGGCTTTCAACTTTGACAGAAGCATTTCAGTAACGCCTCCTCTCTGGTGATCACCGGTGATCTCGGAGTAAGGCCCTCCCTGAGTGGAAGCCCCGTGGGGAAGAGCTTGCCAGTGGCGACCTGTCCCTCCGAGAGGTCACCCTCTTAAGTGGACTTCCAGCTTTTCAGCTCGAGTCGAGCTCACTGGAGGAGACTTAGGTGATCCATCACTGACTTTTACCATTCACTAAAAGGTGATTTGAATGACCGCAAAGATGTCATTGCAAGAGACCTTTCCTGAAGTTCTGAATGGCTCAACAAAAGGAGAAAGCTTCTACTAAGCTCTCTACTACAGACTGTTATTTTGAAGTAACTTTTACGCTGTTATTTCAGTTGAGAAGAATCCTGTGGGAATATAATGCATGGCCAAAAGATTTTAGCATCTATTCTCGGCAATGACGTTTGACTGGGTTTATAATTCAAAATAAAAAGTACCAGGGAGGTCAACTAGTGACCAACGGGATCAATTCTAAAAGCTGGGGCTTCCCCCAGGACGTACCAATGAGCTTGTCATAGTCAATGCCCTTGGCACTGCTGGTCTGTACCGTCCACGGGTCCACAAAATCCTCTTCGGCCCCCGCGCCACCCAGGCCTCTGTCGCTCTCAGGCGCTGGGTTCCCTGGAGGGCAGTCGGCTCTGTAATCCTCCCCCATGGCGGCCTTGTAGCTCATCTTCAATGATAACAGCATCTGCACTGCAGAAGCAATTTCATCCTGGACAAAGGAAATAAGGATGAGGCCTGAAAATACTGACATAGCGACGTTTTGCTGAATGTGACTGCTGTCGTGTGGCAGGCCCTCACACACGGTACCTCTTTTGGTCTCACGACAGCGCTCCAAGGCACTGTCGCTGCTTTTCCAGCAAGACTCTGACACTCAGAGAGGTGAAGGAGCTCGCCCATGGCCACACAGCAAGTCATCGGACCGAGTGAATTTTACTTTCGCACTGTTCTCATGGAGGATCCATGGAATCTACAGATTACTACCAGCAGCACTGCAGGATAAATGTGACGTGATACGCACGGTCATTTACGACACATTGAACACGCTAAGGATTTCTCAAACACCACCGATGCCAGGGAACGTGTGTGACAAGCTCCCTGGACTGAGTGTGCTGGAGTCCGCGTCGGACCTTGTTTTCATGTGCCACACAGCTGAGGTGAGTGTCGGTGGCAGCTTGGATGATGACACCGAGGACAGAAAGCGCAACGCTAGGCATCAGGGAAACAGATATAGACAAGGACAAATACAGGCTTTCAAGTTATAAACTAAGGAGGGGCGTGGTGGGAAACAGTAATATTACTATATTCTGGAGTCTAATCAAGCTGTCCAAAGTGTTGGCATACTGTGTGCCGAGAATCAGCATAAGGAAAATAAATGTAGACCGTACCCGTGGGTGCTCTGGAGATCCACCAAAGACCTCCTGCTCCAGAAGCCCACACTGGCAGCCGTGAAGGCTGGCCTCTGAAAGAGCAGGCCTAATTAGGCACGTTAGTCATGCTATGCCCCAAAGCTCGGCTCCTGTAATTGGCCTTGCTGGATTAGATCACAAACAAAGGATACACACAGTCCAATTTGCCTGCCAAAGGAAGTACAAACATTCCCGGTTAGAGCAGACACATAATGTTCCGTCAACTGGGCTTCCTGGGGGGACCGCACGCCGGCCTCCGTCCAGATGCAGCTGTTGCCTCAGGAGTGGCCCCGGGCCAGAGGACTGATACCTGGGGGCGGTGCTGCAGACACAGATTTGTGTTTCAAACTCAGAAACTGTCTGGAATCGGTTATTGGAGTGAATTGGAACCGTGGGCCGAGTAACCCCATGGCTACACCTCAAAGAGACGGGGTTTTGGCCACGTCGGTCAGGTGAGAACGTTTTCCTCGGCTCACTCCTGCAGCGCCTAGTTCAGCGCAACCACATAAGTGTGCAGCAAGCACGATTTATCGAACTTTCGAATTAGCTTGCTCCGAAGTACACTTTGGTCAATACCTCTTTATCACCGAGTGTGTTGACATTTCATACTCTATCTGCTCCAACTCTGCTTGCAACTAGGAGGCTCTCTGGAAAGTCAAACATTTAAGCAGTGTCCCTGCTCTGAGGCCTGGAGTTGGGACTTAAATAGACAGGCAAGCTCGCCGAGTCGATTTTCTTGTTTTCTTAGTCTAACGGGGCAGGACACTGAAACAGGATTTAAAGGCTGATTTTCAAGGGGAGGGAAAAAAAAAGACGACTTACAACCTGACTATATAAAGCTCCAACACAGGCAGAACTATCTACGGCGGAGGCCCAAGGTGGAGGGCAGGGGCCGGGGCTGAGGGGCCCAAGCATGGCTTCCGGGCACCGCTGTCTGGTCTCCTGAGTTGGGCGCTGGTTACACAGATGTGGTCATTTTGTAAAAATTCTGGAAGCTGTCTGATGATGCTTGCCAGACTTTTCTCATTAAACAGTGCACTTCCGATGAAAAAGTTTACTTGAACTAGGAGCACAAGAAAAAAGACTGTTCTCTAGCTTCACCTCCACGACCCAGTGTCCTTTCTTGAGTCCTGCTCAAACTGTGCGCGTGCCCAGCCGCCGTCTCTTCGGAGCCCCTGGGTTCTGACCTGTCCCCCTCAAGGAGCACCCTGCTTTTTAGGGAGCTGCTCCTGAGAGCAGGGGGTCTTCTTCCCCCAGGACAAGGAGGAGAGAAGAATGGAGAGGCCCCCAGCCCCCACACACAGAGATGGCTGAAGGGCGGGCCCGCAGTGCCCTCACTGAGTCGGTGCCCCCAGAGCGGCTCCAGTATTTTGCACGAAGGGAGTTTCTAAAACATCAGGTGCTTCTATTATAGCATATTCCAGGGTCAAATTTACTTCTGAATTTTCGTCATTTGGCTCTGACCTCATTGTGCAACCTCTGATCTCTCTTGTGGAGGGTCAGCTGATGGCTTAAGTGAAAGAACACACTTGGAAGAGTAATTCTAAATTGTGTTAAGTACTGCATGTTTAATAATGAATATAACTGGAGTCACTAAGAATTGCTAACTAAAAATGCATATGAAATGTTACTCATACTTAATATTAAATAGGTAAAAACACCACTGTCAAGTCTTAAAACATGAGTTTAAAGAGTAAATGAGCCAGGTCATGATCTCATGGTTCATGGGTTCCAGCCCCGCATCGGGCTCTGTGCTGACTGCTAGCTCAGAGCCTGGAGCCTGCTTCAGATTCTGTGTCTCCCTCTCTCTCTGACCCTCCCCTATTCACACTCTGTCTCTCAAAAGTAAGAAAAAAAGTAAATGAGCAGCATCTGGATCCTTTATTTATTTCAAGGTTTAAATAAATTTTTTTTAACATTTATTCATTTTTGAGAGACAGAGAGTGACCGGGGAGGAGCAGAGAGAGGGAGACACAGAATCTGAAGCAGGCTCCAGGCTCTGAGCTGTCAGCACAGAGCCCGATGCGGGGCTTAAACTCATGTACCATGAGATCATGACCTGAGCTGAAGTCGGACGCCCAACTGAGCCACCCATGCGCCCCTATTTTAAGGTTTTTAAAAACGACTTAGCCTCATCCACTGAGTCCTACCTAATGTGTAAACTTTCTGTGAATAACCAATCCCTGTTTTCTGACATCACTGTCTTATGTGCTATTTATTTCTTTTAACATATAATGGTTTATCTGGGGTCCAGAGAGTCAAAGTAAATTGCCTGGGTGGCTGGGAGATGGTTGCCGCCACCTGGGGAGGACCCAGAAAGGGCTCCTGAAAAGGAAAAGACAAAGGGGCTGCAAGTGAGGGACGAGGGAGTCGCGGCGATGAAGCTGCCGGGAGACCTAAGAGTGGACGAGGCATCGGGCACGAAAGGCGGTGCTGGCGCGCGTTCAGAACGCAGGCTCACCCGCTGAAGCCTCCCGCAGCAGCCGCGGAGAGACCTTGAAGAAGCATAACCCCGTGAGGACAAAGGCAACAGAAAGAGGGTGCCAGCAACAAGATCTGGGAAGCTGCACAGCTGCCGGATGACGGGGAGCAGGATGGCGGGCAAACACTGCGATCCCGCCGCTGGGGAGTCCCCGGCTGGGGCATCGGCGGAAGTGAGGGGGGAAGTGGGTTCTAAAATCAGGAGCACGGGTTGGAATCTGTTTTAGGAGCAGCTGGTTGGCTTTCTGCGTCCCCCTTGCCCCCATACAGAAGCTCCGTGTGAGGGAGGGGGAGTTAGAAGTGTCTAGACTGGGGGCGCAGTGCACTGAACAGGGAGGCTCTGTGGTGGCCCCACAGGGCTCAGCCCCTCTGTCCCGAAGAGGGTATCAGGAAAACCATCATCAGGATCTCAGAGATAAACGGTCATTGACTACACCTAGGACACAATAAAAGGGTGCCATAAGGGTGCTATTCAGAAAGCAAATGACTCGGGGTTAAAAAATGACAGGATAAATGAAACACGGTAGGAGGATTCAGAGTTGAGGAGGGAGTGCCTGGCTGGCTCAGTCAGTGGGGCACGGGACTCTTGACCTCAGGGCTGTGAGTTCAAGCCCCACGTTGGGTGTGGAGCCTACTCAAAGGAAAAAAAAAAAAGGAAACATAAGAAGTTGAGGAAATATATCTGAAAGACAGCAACAAGAAAACAAAATAGAAAGGAGAAATTAAAAAAAACCAAAACCAAACAAACAGGATGCCAGCTTCTAGGGAAAAAAATCCAGAGGGAACAGAGAAGACAGGAGAAAAGAAATCATAGAAACAATAGAATTTCTAAGAATTCAGGGCCCTCTTTTTCTTTTCTTTTTTTAAGTTTATTTATTTTTGAGAGAGACGGCGAGTGAGTGAGCAAGCACACGCATGAGCGTGCCGGGCAGGCCTGGTGGGGCCGGGCTGGGGAGTAAACCCTCGAACCACGAGAGCGGGCCCCGAGCCCAGGTCGGACGCTGACCTGACTGAGCCACCCAGGCGCCCCAAGAATTAAGGGTCTTAAGTGTCTAGGTAGAAAGGACTGAGCACTGAGTACACATTCTAAGAAACTTCAGAACGCTGGCGCAGAAAACTCCCCTGCAAACTTCCACAGAGAGAGGACAGGGCGACAGCACGTGGCTTCCCACAGCAGCCCTGCGTGCTGCGTGGAGACCGAGCAGCACGGGCTTCAGAAATCCGTGGGAAAACCTCTTCCACACCCACCCTGCTTATCAATCAAAGAGCAGGTTAAATAAATGTACTTTTAGACGTGCAAGATCCTCCCAAATTATTTCTTTAGCGCTATTTTTCAGAACCCATTGGAGGATTTGCTCTGTCAAGACAGAGTAAGAAAGGAGGAGTAAGACACAGGATCGGGAAACGGAGCACACGGCGGGAGGGAAGGGGCAGCGCGGACGCAGGAGCAGCTGTCCTGAGCAGGCGAAGGTCCTGGGAGAGGCCTCTCCGAGAAGATGAGCTCAGACTGGCCAACGTGAGCGCCCCGGGGGGAAGCCCGTTCCCATCAGGACACAGAAACGCCAAGCAAACAGGAATCGGGACAAACAGCAACTCCAGGGCAGGAAAGGAAGGGTGCCTGGGGCAGACTGTCGGGTCAGCCGCCAGCAGCACTGGCGCGGTGCGAACGCGTCGATGCTGACACTGACGCGAAGGGGACGGCAGAGGGTTGGGAGGCGTGGACGGAGGTGCCAACTCCTCTCAGCCACAGTGAGCGCCCCAAACTTGAGTATCGATAAGGAGCAATGGAGGAAGGGGGTACATCTCAAAGAATCCGCTCAAAGAACTGAAACGCGTGTTTTCGGGCACAGGAAACGGGAACAGGCAGGGTGGAGGGCTGCCAGACTTCAGAGGCTTTCTGCAGACCACACACATCAATAATGGAGAAAATGCACTCCCTGTCCGAAGACCTCAGTTACCAAGGGGACAGAGCTGTGGGTGCAGTCTGCTCCCAGGAAACGCGACCCCGGACGTGGCCCAGGTGCATGTGCAGTGGACCCCACAAAGTCCCTTACCTGCGGGGCGCTGCCAGCTTTGAGGGACCGCACGAGCTCGCCCTGGGCAGCTATCCTGTCGAACAGCTCCAGCGGGGAGGCGCGGCCCTGCTTGCCGTTGGCCACATCCGCCATCTTCCAGGACCTGGGTCTCTGGCCGGCTAGGGCGGTGGAAGGTTTGCTCAGTGGTCCAGATGGAACTGTGGGGGACAAGGGGGAGAAGCCGATGTACAAAGCGCGGTAGCTGTTCTACCTCCCCCGCATCTACCCAGTCCTGCGTCTCTCCGACGAGGCTGGAGGAATCGCAAGCAAGGTCATGGATAAAATAACCTTAATAAAGGCAGATGCAGGGATTTGGGCCACGAAGGAGAAAAGAGGAAGAGCAAGTGCCAGTGTTAAGGACTGAAGGCAGGGCCAGGAGTTCAGGGACGCCCAGAGGGCCCCTAGCAAGAGCACATGAGCCTCCCCCCGCGCCCAGCAAGGACTCAAGTCTGCTCAGGGAACAAATACCCAAGTGTTATTTTTTTACATTTATTTATTATTGAGAGACAGTGAGAGACAGAGCACGAATGAGGGAGGGGCAGAGAGAGAAGGAGACAGAATCTGAAGCAGGCTCCAGGCTCTGAGCAAGCTGTCAGCACAGAGCCCGATTCGAGGCCTGAACCTGCGAACTGCAAGATCATGACCTGAGCAGAAGTCAGTCGCTCAACTGACTGAGCCCCCCGTGTGCCCCAGTACCCAAGTGTTTTAACAAGCCTAAGTCCACTGGAGTGAAGACGTCTGGCAAACTGCTATTTACTCTTTACGTGAACTGTGCTGGGGGCAGGTTTCCAGGCCTTCGCAGCCACAGCCAACAAACTACCTGACACACAGTTCTGCGCCGGCCAGCTGCTCTGCTCTCAGGCAAAGCGAGGTCTGGGCTGGAGGGCCAGGCCTTATCTGGATAAGGGCAGGGCCTTATCTGTGCTAGGCTCCCAAGGAGGGAAGAACTATATGTAGCCCGTCCATTCTACGGGCAGCCTAACTTCACTGCAGACCTCCAAAGGGGTATCCGCACTTTCTCTTAGTGATTATTGAGCGTTTACCTTGAAAAGGGTGGGACACAAGGCAGGCCACCGGTGCTGCCTTGGAGCAGAAACCAGCCACAGTCAGTCCCCTCTTGGGTCAGTGTCCACCAACCCTAACCCTCAGCTATAAAGTGGCCCCACCAGGAACCTCTTCACCTACCTTGATGGCTGCTCTAAAGAAGTGATGAGGAGAAGCAGGTAGCCTTTCATAAATTAAAGGAAGATACACACCTATCACGAGGAAGTACTGTCCTCGGGGCTCCGGGGCTCGGTCGATCCCCAGCTCTACCTACGACCTGGCGGCTGTGCCTTGAATGAGGACTGGATAGGGACAGTGGGCTGGGCCAGAGCGGCTAACTCCCGGGACTCCTGTACCTGCTACTTTTCTCAGTGCCTCCTACACATCCACTCGCTTAGGCTTCACGGCAATCCTGTGAGGGAGATCTGTTGTCTCCATTTCACGGATGAGTCAACCGAGGCACAGAGAGGTTACAAAACTTCCCTGAGACAACGCAAGGGGGAGAGATGGGACATAAGCTCAGGCAGCTGCCGCTTACGCTCTCCAAAGCTGTCCTGCACGCTCCCTGTCCCGGTACCACCACCTGCAAGACTGGTGCAGTGTGACAGCGTGGGTTAATTAATAAACAGTCCACAACATGGGGCACGTGGTGGGCTCAGTTGGTTGAGCATCTGACTCTG
This sequence comes from Suricata suricatta, assembly GCF_006229205.1. Taxonomy (NCBI): domain Eukaryota; kingdom Metazoa; phylum Chordata; class Mammalia; order Carnivora; family Herpestidae; genus Suricata; species Suricata suricatta. Next base: position 4,051,673 of record NC_043708.1, on the reverse strand, counting down.
GCTCAGGTCATGATCTCACGTTCGTGGGTTTGAGCCCCGTGTCAAGCTCTGGTGCTGACAGCTCAGAGCCTGGAGCCTGCTTCAGTTTCTGTGTCTCTTTCTCTCTCTGCTCCTCTCCTGTTCACACTCTGTCTCTCAAAAATAAATAAATGTAAAAAAAAAAAAAATTAAAATAAAGTCCATGACAGCATCGACCCTGCGAGAGAGGTTCAATAAATGACTATTTTGTGTCTCTGATTATTTAAAATTTTTTTATTAACTCTATGAACCAAATGCGCAAACTTGAGGAGTAAAAAAAAATTTTTTTTAATTGGCTTCACACTCAGCATGGAGCCAAATGCGGGGCTTGAACTCACGACTCTGAAATCAAGAGTGAGTCGAATGCTTACCTGGCTGAGCCACCCAGGCGCCCCAGGTAATTTTCTTTTTCAAACTAGCACTACTTGTGGGACTCAAATTCATAACCCCAAGATTAAGAGTCGCATGCTCTACCAACTATGCCAGCCAGGTGCCTCAAGGGGTAATTTATTTTTTATCAATTTGTTAAATGTTTACTTAAGAAGTATATAAATTTTAACTAGGCCAATTTTTATAAGTTAATAAAAAAACTGTAATACTGAAACCAGGATGAGACCAGAGCCAGGTCTCCTCCCTCCGCTCGGAGAACCCTCTCATTCCCAGAACGGGAAGTCAGATGAAAGGACTGCCTCAGATACCACAGGCCCAGTGGAGGGAGGACAGTAAAAGGAGATAAGGAAGGTGGAAGAGCCTCTGACCCGCGCTGGTGAGGACAAACACTCGGGCCTGTACGGAGTAACGATCAAGGGGAGGAAAACTACTCCTAGCCACACAAGTGTCGCTCCCCACGGCAGAGTGGGTTAGCCGATGACAGGCTGTCGGCGCAGGGAAGTCAGAACCGCTCCGAGGACCTGCCCCCCAGGTCCTGCTGCCTGCACAGCTAGGCCAGGATCCCTGCCAGAGCCCCCGAGTCACATGCTCTATCGGAATGCCATTGCTCCCCTGCCTGGAATGTGATGCCCCCCCCCCCCCCAATTCCGGTCATCTTACTAATTCGGACCTCTGCTCTTTGGCAGCACCCTTTCCTGACCCCTCGGCCATCAGGGATCCCCAAGCACCGTCAGTGGCTGTCTCAGGGCAGGCACACTGCATCTAGTCATTCTTGCCGTCTCTGACAGACAGTGAGAAGAGGCACAGGGCTCTCTCTTTCCTGGGCTCCCAGGGTCTCATACACAGCAATTTATCAACAAACATTTATTGAATTAATCAGTCTCGTCAGACACCCAGTTCAATCTTCCCCTGAAGGTTTATACCTTTCTGTTACCTCCACAAGTGCTTTTTCCAGTTTAAGGTAGAGTCCCCCCATGGGGACTTTAAGCAGCCTCATTTTTGGCAGCCTACCACGGAGCGGGGCCTGCCAGGATTCGGGAAGGGCCAGGCACCTTCTCCAGGTCTCACACGGCCAGCCTGGTTTCCCGCCCCATCACTGACATCTGCCTACCATCCTGGTCACTCTTTTTGGACTTCCCCCTTGGTTTATCCCTGTCCTTCCAAAAGGCACCTGGTGACAGCTAAGGTTCTGAAGTCTGTGGGTATGGCTAATAGCATGTGCAGATCAGAATTACCCCTAGAGAATTCCCAAGGAAAGTACCAGGTAGGACAACTGGGTGAACCCTGGACAGACCCAATCGCCCCCCTGCAGGGGAGCAGATAACGGTAGAGAGTCAGCTGGATGACTGGAGTCTGCACATTGTAGGGGAAACGGCCTTTCCCCAGAGGAATTCCATTTGAGAAGCAGCACACGGGGCTCAATCTGATGAGGGAGCAGCAGCAGAGGGCTCCCCCTCTCGTGATCGTGAGGCAAACAGCGGATGGGAACCACCCACATGATAAACGGGGTGTGTGTGCGCGCGCGCGCACGCGCACGATGCACCCTCGGTGATGAGAGACAGAACAGAACCTCTCGTGTTTCCCCGCCCACCCACCTACCACCGTCCCACGCGCGCCCGGCCCTCCCTCTCACATCTAGTCGACACGCTCTTTTATTTCTTTGTTGACGTTTAGAATGAAGTTTACCTTCGGAGCCTTTTAACCCTGAGTGCGGCATGCCTGAAATGACACATACGCCAGCATGGGCATTGTTTTCAGCAGAGTTTCAGGTTCCAGAGTATCTGGGTTGATTTTACGAACGGTCTCAGATGCCAGAAATGTACAGACAACTGTCTTGGTGTTTGCTGCATACACTGCAAGCAGGGCTTTGAATTTTTATACATATATATATATTTACCTAAAGCACGCGCACACGTGCACACGCGCACGCACACACGCACGCACACACACATTTTTAGACAGCGAAAGGTGGGCGGGGAAGAGATGGTCAGAGGGAGAGAGAGAGTCTCAAGCAGGCTCCAGGCTCATCGCAGAGCCCGACGCGGGGCTCGAGCCCACGACCCCGGTACCACGACCTGAGCCCAACTGAAAGTCGAATGCTCAACCAACTGAGCCACCCAGGCAGCCCTGAGTCTTTGTTAAGGAGACCTGTTCTATCTATTTACCAACCCTACAATGTAAAACAAAGAAACAAAGCTATAATCTGTGGAGAAATCTATCATCTCCTCTGGAAAAATATTGGGAGTGGAAAGAGCAGAACTGCATACTCCGGAGCAGACCACAGTGCACTTTAAAGAAAAAGTTAAAAGGCTCTTAAAAATTAATTCTCAATTCCTCTTTTTAGAGAACTTGACGCTTGTGCTCATTTTGACAGGTCCCATTGGCCTGGAGGGGCGTAACAAGCACCTGAAGAAACTGGCCACTTTTGGGATAAGGTAGAAAGCATATTAGAACTGATTACCTGAACAACAAGGCTTGGGCCACATGCAGTCACGTCACAGAGGCCCAGGGCACTCTGCAGCCCGGGGACAGGGCGCTTACACACAGCCCACTCTGGAGCAGCCGGCAGAGCAGGTCACCCAGCACTTTCCGGATGCCTGGACCACCACCAGGAGGTGGGATGCCATCCTTCTCAGCCTGGCCCCGGAGTGTGGGGGACAAGAGGACACGAAGGTGACTCTGGTAGAGCAAGGAGTTCTTCAACACTTCGAACCCCGGGACAGATTATGTCCACCTTCTCTTTGTTAAACGCGGGGAGGAAAGGTAATTCTCCCCTTCAAATAATAAAATGTACATGATATTCAAAGGCAAAGAAGCCACCGACATGTAAGAAGCTGGCCTAAGGTAAGTCTCGCGGGTCACAGTAAGGCTGGGGGGTACGGACGATGTAAGGGGGCCTTACTGGTGAAAAACGGGAGAGCTAACACAAAATGTGGCCTGTCAAGCCAAAAATCCCAGCAGGCAACCAACTGCTCCACCAAGATCTCCATCCCCGGGGGCAGCTGTGAACCACCTGAACTTGGGTCAACGGGATGAAACGTAGGCACGATGCGCCCTGATTCTAGGAGAGACCACCCCTCACCTCCCCCGCGCCGCCCCAGCCCAGCTTTCCAGCACGTTGGTAGAAGGCTGGTCGCAACGCCAATAAGCCCTAAGCCTGGCAGAGACGGCAATACATACCCGGGTTGCAGGAGACACCGCAGAGGTGGCCGCTGGTCACCCGGGGCAGTGGCGGAGCTCAGACTGCCCTGAGCAGCCAGAGGTCTTCTTTAATAGTCTTCTCCTGTTTCTTTCAGTTTCCTTTTTAGTAAAAGGTTCTTCTCCTTTTTTTCCTTGTTTACCCCACTCTTCAGCTATGTGCATGTAGGGGCGTTTTAGAGAAATCACTCAGTTTCTCAGAAACACTTGAGATTCTTGACCAACCTCTTTGATGAGACTGTCCAATCAGGGGTGGCTTGGTGGGGGGGCGGGTGGAGATCAAGGAAACCCTCTTGAAAACCGAGCTATTAGCCGGTCATTGCATCAGCCGCCCCATACCCGAGACTGGCTTCTGCATAACCTCTCCACCCTCTTCCTGATCCCCACCCGAGCATCAGGATGACTAATTGTTATGTGGAGTCGTGCAGCGGCCGAAAGGCGACTGTGCCTTCCCCCCAGCTGTTCGCTGAGGCAGCGCAATGCAGTGGGATCATGAGTTCTGGGGTCGGGCGGACCTAGGTTTCAATCCCAGCTTGGGTATTTCTCTCGTTTCAACACCTGGGGCAAGTCACACTACCTCTCGGCCTCATCCTCGGTTTCCTCATCTGTGAAATGGGCATAAAGAAGCCTCCTCACTTTACCGTGGAGGGGACTGAGGACGAGACTACAGGCAAAGCCCCCAGCACGTGGCAGACACCCGTTAACGGTGGGGGCTTCTCGCCACGGACAAAAGGAAGAGGGAGGAGACGATGCAGGGTCGGTGCCAGCGGGAGTGGGCGACAGACGGGGTCGCGGGCGCTCGGAGGAAGGGGGCGAGGGGCGCCGTGCCAGCCTCCGCGCCCCTCGTGGGGCCAGAACCCGGCGGGCAGCGAGCCGGGCTCTGAGGAGGATACTCCGGGCCCTCGCCTGCAGGCGGCTCCGGGAGGGCCACGTCTTCCGGCACCGCCCTGGCCTCCCGCCCTCCCTCATCCCCTCACTTACCGGCCGGGCCGGGCCCTTCAGCACAGCCGGCTCAGCCACGGGCGGCCTCCTTGGCGTCCTTGGAAACTCCTTCCGGCCGGAACCACTTCCGGCCAGGCTGCACCACCATTGGCTGTTCGCGCGGGGGGCGGGACGAAGGCCGCGGGTGATTGGCTGGAGGCCCCGGCCCCGGCGGAACGCAGCAGGGCCGCGGGGTGCCGGCGGGACGGCCTCCGGGAGGATCGATCGCTTCCGGTGCGTCTGGTGAGCCGCGGGCCCGGGGGCGGGAAGGGGCTGGGACCGGGCGGTGGCGGCGGGAGAGCACCACACCCCTCAGCGCGGGCCTTTCTCCGTCCCTCGCCTGTCCTTCGTCGCTGCTGCCTTCCGGATGCGCGTTGCCCTGGACCAGCCTTACCTACAGCTCTTGACAGCTCGGCTAACTTCTATTCATCCTTCAAAACCCATCTCTGGTAGTATCTTCTTTGTTGCCTTCCTCAGTCTGTGGCCTCCGGCGCAGGACCCGGGTTTTGTGTTTCATCTCTGTACACACGAGCCCCAGCGTAGGGCTTAGCACAGAGTAGGTAATCAGGAAATGTTTGTCAAATGAGAATATCCTGTTTCTTTTAGTTTCTCTGTGCCCCCTCCACCCACCAGGTTGCACCTCGCAAAGATTTCTAGATGCTGGGGATCAAACAGTGAACAAAACACAGGAAGCCTTGTCCTCGTGGAGCTGACATGCCCGTGACCCTCAGGGCCACGCCCCCGTTCTGTGGCCTCATTTCTCTAGTGCCCTTACCTTTTCTCGCCGAACCTCTTTGTCTTAGTTGAACGCCCCCACACCATGAAATGTTTCCCTTTTCTCCCCCGTTTGCCTTAGAAACATAAAAGGCAGCCTTTCCCCCCTAAGGTTTACGTTGGCCCCGATGTTTCCCGTTCTCCATTTTTGCGTGTTTTTCTTGCGTCAGCCTGGCCGCCTCCTCACTTGCTCCGTTTGATTCGTTTTGCTGGTCCAGCCTCCAGTGCTGCTCAGCGCCTCTGCTCCCTCACCCCGTCCAGAGCACGGATTGCTCAGATGTCACCTTTTGTCGTAGGTCGGCCTCGGCCACCGTGGAGGAAGCCGCAGCCCCACGCCACCTGTACTCTCCTCTGTCTTACTTTTCTTAGGATTTCTTACTCCCTCCAGCCTGCATTCACCTGCTCGTGGTGTGCGTCTCCTGCCGGCATGTGAGCTTGGCAAGCACAGGGCATCGCTCGCCCTGTCGCTTGCTGGGCACTCCTGCTGCCTGGTGAGTAGCCCACGCTCCGTCAACGTGAATACGTGAACGAGGCGCACACGAGGCCGGTGGTGTGGGGAGCCTTAGCATCCACCCTTCTGTGTTCATTCGGTCCTTGCTGCCTTGCCTCGTTAGGAGGGGACTGGTGGGCCCCAGCCCACCACTCTCTGAGCTTTCGCTGTAGACCTCTTTTTAAATTCCAGCCATTGGCCTCTCTCTTTTTTTTAAATGTTTATTATTTATTTTTGAGAGAGAGAGAGACAGAGCACGAGCAGGGGAGGGGTAGTGAGCGAGAGGGAGAGAGAATCCAAAGCAGGCTCCGGGCTCTGAGCTGTCAGCACAGAGCCCAATGCAGGCCTCGAACTCACGAACCGCGAGATCATGACCTGAGCCAAAGTCGGACGCTCAACCAACTGAGCCCCCCAGGCATCCCCATTGGCCTCTTTTTTATGTTGACCTGCAGGTGGGTGGGACTCCATCTCGTGGCTGGGCACAGACCCTGGTGTGAGGACCCTGGCGGGTTCCCTGTGACCGGTCGGAAGGGCATGCTGTGGCATGTGATGCCGGGCACAGGAGCCGAGACAGCTGAGCTGTCGGATCAGGATGGGCCTCAGGACCAGGCTGAGTAGGTGGAGGACAGAAACGCCCGTTAGTTCACAATTAGTTCGTCACATTAGTTCTACTTGAGACGGGCTGGCCGGTTACAGGAGTTTTATTTTGCTTGCCTTGGTTGGGCCGCATGTGGGGATGTGGTTTTTGGAGGAGGTAGACGCCAGATGTTTGTTGAACCAAGATGTTATGCATTGGGCGGGGCAGCCCTGCGGGCGATCGATCGGTGCCCTTTGGGGGCAAGGCGTGGAAGGGGTGAGGTGGTTGATTCTAGGGAAGGAGCTGGGTGATAGGCAGTCTGGAGTGGCCTAACAGAGGCCCCAGTGGGAATCTGTGGCGCTGCCCTGACCCCATATGCTGGACGAGGGGCTCAGTGTGGTGTAGTAAGGTAGGGCCTGGTGGGCGGTCTTGGAAGTTGGTGGGTTGCCAAGTTTTAGCGCTGCTCCAGGGCGCCACCTGCTGTCCTGGGTGTACTGGGCATCCTTGTCCTGACTGGGCTTCATCTTAGAAGCACTGAATGGGACTTCAGACTGAAGTACTTGTTTATAGAAACTAGTTGGCAGAAATTTACTGTGTATGATGGTTCAGAATTTCAGGAAGAACCCTTTAAAGAACTTTTTTTTACAGTTTGCTTACTTATTTAGAGAGCGTGTGTGTGTAAGTTGGGGAGGGGCAGAGAGAGAGGGAGACAGAGAGTCCCAAGCAGGCTCCACACTGTCAGCGCAGAGTCCGGTGTGTGGCTGGAACTCACGAACCGTGAGACCATGACCTGAGCTCACTTGGGTGCTGAACTGACAGAGCCACCCAGGTGCCCCAGGAAGAGTCTTTTGGAGAGGGGAGAGTCACTGCTGTGTGAGTGCGTGTTTGGACTGAAACTGGAGCTTTTGGAACACACCTTGGAAACTGGGGCATTGATTTCCCCAACAGCACCCTGGTCTTGTGCTCGGAGTCGGTCTCCCCAACTGGATGTTGTTGAGACAGGATGTCTAGGCGGCGCGGAGGGACTGGAGTCCACGGGAGGGCGAAGGTGCGGGTGACATGCTTTGCACACTTGGTGGGTTCTGGACGTCTTTCCGTTTTAGTATTTTTGGACCTACCCTCAGCGGCCCAAAGTGACCTTACAAAAGGCATCTTGAAATCTTGAATCTGTCCAGACATCCTGTCTCCATTCAGTCGGGTCCTCTTTTATGTTTTTCAATAAGGTTTTAGTTTTCTTCTTATAGATCTTCCTAATTTTTCATTGAAGTTATTCCCAGATATTCCATAGCCTCCATGTGAGGAAAAATGATATCTTCTAATTATGCCTGATATATAGAAAAGCCCTCATTGAAAAAAAATTTTTAATTAATTTTTTAATGTTTATTTTGAGAGAGAGAGAGGGAGAGAGGGAGGCAGGCCGTGAGCCAGGAGAGGGGCAGAGAGCGCGAGAGGGAGACCCAGAATCGGAAGCAGCTCCAGGCTCTAAGCTGTCAGCAGAGCCTGATGTGGGGCTCGAAGTCACGAACCGCAGGATTGTGACCTGAGTCGAAGTCAGAGGCTTAACTGACTGAGCCATCCTGGCGCCCCCCCCAAATCCCTCATTTTTAAATGTGTTTCTTCTTAGAATTTTCCAATTGTGGATTTGCTAGATTCTCTTAATTACATGCGATGGCGAATGTCCGTCCACGCGTGTTTCCTGACGTTTGACTGTGTTTGTCTCAGGCAGGTTGCCCTCCGACGACAGCAGGAAGCTGCGTCCTCAATGGCTTCCCTGGTGGCTTATGACGACTCGGACTCCGAGGCGGAGGCTGAGGCTGCGGAGAGTGCTGAGGCCGCCGGCCAGGTGAAGGGCGCCTCGGGTGTGCTCAAACCTCGCGCCCAGGGTTTTGCCTCAGAAGCCCCCGATGCGACGGAAGGGGCAGCGCTGCCCACACAGCACGGCTCTCGCCAAGACCCAGCCGGCCATCGACTCCCGCTGGCTCGGCTCTGGAGAAGCGACCCCGGATCTTGCCCCAGCCAGCGGCTGCAGTGGCCCGGAGCTGAGCCTGCGGTCACCTTCCCCCCAGGCAGGCCTCCTCGACCTTCCCTGTGGACCAGCCACGTTCCGGCTGGCAGTGTGCCCCTGGCGGCCGCCCGCTCGCAGCAGGCGAAGCTCTCCTGGGGGGCTTACGCCTTCCCCGAGCCATCGTTCTGTGCCCAAACCAAAGCCGCAGCCCCAGGTGGAACCGGCGGCTCTCTTCAGAGGAAGAGGTGTGAGGACCGCGTCGTGCCCTACATCCCCAAAAGACTAAGGCAGGCAGAGCCGCCAAGCACGGCAGCAGGCAAGAGTAAGGATCCGGAGGCGCAGGGTCTGTCTGCGGGGCGCGCCCCAGCCCCGCTCCCGGCGGCCCCCAGAGTGTCCGAGTTCATTGAGCCGTATCTGGACAGTCAGTACAGAGAAACGATGATTCCCAAGAAAGTGCTCTTCCACCTGAGAAGCCACAGGGGCCCCGTCAACCGCATTCAGTGGTGTCCCGTCTCGGCTAAGAGTCACATGCTTCTCTCGGCTTCCATGGACAAAACCTTCAAGGTAAGACTTGAGTGTCACGCCTCTTCGGGGGCTCTTGGGAATCGGCTGCCGGGGTGTTCTGTTCTTCACAGCAGCGAGGTGGGGGTGCCGTGCCTTCCTGTGGGGGACTTTGTGTGACTCTGTCCGTTGCATTTAAAAGTGCGTTTGCGGCGGCCCACCCGGGACTGCCGGTTCCTCCGTCCCCTCTTCCCCGATGCCGCCTCGCTGAGGACGCCAAGGGTACTGATCCCCGTCCCTTGTGGGGGCACTGAGGACGCGCAGGTGCACTGGGGTGAGGGCAGTGAGAGGGGGAGGAGCCCCGGCCCCTGCAAACCGGGCCGAGTGTCCAGCCGTGTGCCCGCTCCGAGCCAGACGGCGTGCTGGTCCCTGGCCTGAGGGCGTGCAGCACGGTAGAAGCCATGGTCAAGTGGAGAGGCTCTCCCAGCCCCCGGCTCAGGACCGTGAGGACCGGACTCTCTGCTTTGCGAACCCCCCACGAGGGACAGCACCCTGGCCCAGGAGGCCCTGGTGAAGGCTTCCAGAAGTGGGGGAAGGCTCACGTGGTGGAGGGGGCAAGGTGGTGCAGAAGGGGGTCTTTGGCTGTAAGCACAGAAATCTTGAGGTGCCCGGTGGGGGGTGAGGGGCCCGAGGTTAGGGAAGTAGGCGGGGGGCCAGACCAGGGATGGCTGGAGGTGCTGCGGAGGGCTTCCGGTTTCCACAGAAACCTTTTCTTGTTGTTACTTATTTTAGTTAATCAATTTATTTTTTTAATGTTTACTTAGTTTTAAAACATTTTTTTAGTGTTTATTTAATTTTTGAAGTGGGGGGACATGAGTGGGGAAGGGGCAGAGAGAGAGAGACACACAGAATCTGAAGCAGGCTCCGGGCTCTGAGCTGTCAGCACAGAGCCTGACGTGGGGCTTGAACCCATGAGTCGTGAGATCATGACCTGAGCAGAAGTCGGATGCCCAATTGACTGAACCACCCGGGCGCCCCAATGTTTAACTGTTTTTGAGAGATAGAGAGAGAGACAGAGTGCGAGCAGGGGAAGGGCAGAGAGAGGGAGACACAGAATCTGAGACCGGTTCCAGGCTCTGAGCTGTCAGCACAGAGCTCTGTATGGGTCTTGGACCCACAAGCCCAGAGATCATGACCCGAGTGGAGGTCGGCCGCTTGACTGGCTGAGGCGCCCCTCGCTGTTACGTACCTAAAAGCTGACGTCACGCAGACTCGCAGTAAGCAGTCCCCAGGTACTCAGGTGTGCCTTGCGGCGGCTGCCGCGCACTTCCCCTGACCTGTCTCCAGCCCCTCTGGGCTGTGCTCTGTCCCTCCTCGCTCTCGGCAGCACCTAGCCAGTCACCCGAACGCAGCAGGTGCTGAGGAGATGCGAGCTGAATGAGAGCTTCCTGGAAAGAAAATGGCTCTGGAGTTGAAGGGACACGGCTCCAGACCCAGTTTTGCTGCAGAGCACCGGGTTGTTCGTGGCGGGTCAGCAGGCCCCACTTCCGGTCTGGCGTCTCCTCTGCAAAGGGCACAGTCAGACCTGTGATCAGGTGAGAAAAACGCTTCCAAAGCCCTGGCTCAGAGCTCGGTACCCCTTCAGGTGCTCAGTGAGTGTCGGCTTCCTCCTCTCTTTCCCTCACTGTTCTGGAACCATCCCACCACCCTAGGAGGCATCTTCTGAAATGAAGACGGGAAGCCTAAGTGCAGTGAGGCTTTGGAATGAGCTAAATTGATGGGTGTCATTTTGAAGTGGCCAGTTTGGGTCCCGAGACCACTGGCCTGTGTTCTCTTCTGGCGAGGCTAACAGTTTGGGGACAGTGCCACATCCCGCCTTCGGTCTGGAGCCCCAGGACTTTAACCCTTGGGTCTTTGGTGCTTTCCCTGTGGGGCTGGGGGCTCAGGAGGCTTCTGGCATCCCCGATGTGCCCTGTGACACTCCCGAGCTGTTGGGGCTTCCCGGTGCTCCTTCCCGGGAGGCTGTGGCCCCAGTGGGGGACCCAGTGGGGACTTGTCTCTTTGGTCAGGAGCACTTCTGGGGGGTTTCTGGCAGGCCCACATGGGGCCTGTGTGGTGCCAGGCCGTGTCTGGCCAGAGTTAGAGGGGTCTGGGCTCAGGGTCAGCTTTGTGACCTTGAGCAACACACTTAACTTCTCAGAGTCCTTCCTCCGCGATCAAATGAGTCTGTGAGACCTACAGTTGGCACTTCTGAGGTGGGACACGTGCCCAGGCGTCTGAAGCCCCCAGTCTAATGCCAGGCACTTGGTGGAGTTTTGTAGAGGGGGGTGCAGCTACAGGCAGGTCGTCTGAGGGGCACGGGCAGCCCCTGTCTCGGACCCTGGTGGGGGGCGCTGGCAGATGTTGGCAGCGCAGGCCGGAGGAGGAGGCGGGATGGGCTGCCGTGGGCAGAGACGGGTAGAGGGATTTAGGGGCGCAGGTGTGCCCAGAGGATACCTTCCTCTGCCCGCCCACCCAGGGGGTCGTGTCTGGTGATGGTGAGGGGCGGGCCTGAGTCCTGTGGGGCCTGGTCTGTACGTGGCCTCGGTGAGGGGCTCCGTGGGCCCTGCTTGGATCACTTTTGTCCGAGTTCAGGTTTTCTAAGCAGAGGCATGGCCGCTGAGTGAAGCCATTGACTTGGGGTGCTGTGTTTGTTCAGTCGTGTAGTGCGTGCCTGTGGAGTGGATGCACGTGCTAGGTGCTGTGCACTGGGGATGCGGGTCCCCTGGAGGGGGGACCCTGGATCGGCCCACTGGCTGTCACGCCCCATGACCAGAAGGGGGCGCCGTAGGCCCATCTTGGGAAGCTGCTCAGGTGCAGGGACTGCGGTACAGCAGCCATGCTGGGGGTGACTCAGGGTGACTCACCGTCCCGGGCCAGCTGTTTGCTGTGTAACTGGCCTTGGTGGGGCTGGTGTGGTTGCCGTGCCCAGGCCCCCCGAGGAGGTGGGGTGTGTGGGTCCTGGCGGACAGGCCCCTCGCTCGGCCCAGCAGCCTCTGGGGGGCCTGTTCGCGGTGTTGGCCATCCCTCATGGGGAGCCTGAAGGGGTGGTGCAGGGAGGGAGGTCCAGGGGCAGAGCTTGGCTGCCGTCATGGCTGCCGGGGTCGGTGTCTCCTGACCCTCCTCTTCCTGCGGGGTCTCAACAAAGCAGGGCTTTTATAAGCCATACGTGCTGGTGGTCGGGCCAGGATCCTCCCTGCCTTAAGACACTGGCCGGCGTTCAATGGCAGAGTTATTCGGCAAGCTGGTTTTGGGCAACCTGCTAGCCTGCTGAGTGTGGAGGAGCTGGGACGGGAAGACCAACGGGGGCCTCAGTGGGAGCAGGGCTCCCGTGAGGGCTGCTGTGCAGGATGGCATTCGTCCCCACTTCTGGTGTCACGGGGGCGGAGACCTTGGGGCCCGCAGGGTGGAGCGGGGTGTTGATGCCGAGTCTCGATGGGCGCAGGGAGGGGTCCTGGCTTCCTGCAGCCCAGTCCCGGGTGGAGGGCAGACCGTAGGTGCAGTGGGGCAAGAGCTAGAAGGGGAGGCATGACGCGGCCCCCAGCTCTGTGCTCCCGTCCTAGGGCGCCTTTCGTCTTCTGGCTCACGTCTTCCTGAGTCCCCTGCGTCGGGAAGGAGGGAAGAGCTTGGGGGACCGGGTCACCGCCTTTGGTTTGAATCCTTCTGCCGCTGACTGGCTCTGTGAAGTGGAGACAAGATGATTCTGTGGGCCTCCCTGGCTTTTTGTGAGGAATGGATGATACTGGGCATGTGCTTTGTGGGGTGGTGCCTGGCACATAGTAGGCGCTTGCTGTGTGCTCACGGGCTCACTCTCCCAGGAGTCTGCTTCCTTCCCCACGTCACCGCGTCTCATTCTGCCTGCGTAGCCGTGAACCAGATCTGCTACACCTCGTAGATTTTAAGCTTCTAGAACATGGGAACTGTGCCAGACCCATTTAAATATTATCTGTAGCACCTGGCACAAAGTTTTGTACATGTTAAGTGATCAGTAGAGACTGAAAAAATTTTTCTTGGCTTTTATTTCCAGCCTTTGGGAAAGGATTTTCCCTTAAGTGCATAGCTTATGTTTGCCACTAGGGGGCACAGTAACACTTACTATAAGGCCACTCAAGCTTCTAGAATGTGAAAGAATCCTTGATTCAAGGTAACATTTACTGAAATATGACTTCTTTTCTGATCAAGAGAAAAACAACACAATCCATCTGATTAATCTAAAGAGCACGGAGTGCCAGTTTCTCCATCTCCTTAAGGTGTAGCTTTGGAATTCATAAATTTCAATTGGGTACATTACAGTGGAAAGATAGTTATTTTAATATGTTCTAAATGTTCTGTGAGCTGTAAAATATGCTTATATTGGTTTTGAAAAATTTACAGCTGGAGAAATTAAGTAAAATAAAACAATGACTCATAACCATGCACGGATGCTCTGTTTTCTTTCCTGCCGGTCCCCTCCTGCCCCCGCCTGGAGCACGCATCTGTTTCTCACAGTTGTAACCCCAGCACGGATACCCTTTCATATACTCTTCTCCTTTTCCCGTGTCCTCATTTGGCTCAACATGTTTGAATACCCACCGCACGTAAAGGTAGAACTCGGACTTTGAAGCCCTTGGAACGAGTACAGACGTGGCCCGTTTCAGCCGGACACGCGCAGCCCCCACCGCCGGCCCCACACGCGGAGCCCTCTGCTAGGCACCAGATGACGTGTTCTCAAAGGCACATGACAGGCTTCCTGCTTCCAGGGACCATTGTCCATGCATCAAAACCCTGGAGTTCTGAAGCACAGAAGGGTTTTAAGTGAAACGTACGAATTAGGTGTTCATTTGTTTTAGAAAATGGTTTCTTTAGGAGCTCTTTCAGTAGCCAGCTTCCCTGTGGTACCTAAGTAAACCTTTTTCAGTTTTGATCGTGACCCTGATAAAAGCTTACTGTGAAAAACTTTGAAGGCGCAGAGCACCTGAGGAGTGAAGGAAAAACCAGAAACCGCTGGGAATCCCAGCCCCGAGCCAGCACCTCCCGCGCACTGGGGGCCTCTCCTGGTCTGGGCCCCCGCGTTCCCGCGTGTACGTGGAGTTGGGCCCCGGCACAGTATGTGCTGTTTTCATTCGGCCCCTCCCCCCGCCCCACCTTGCTTTGTGCTGTTCGTAAGGGGCATTTTTCTCCCTTATTAAAAACTTTCCCCGAACCTACTTTCAGGACTGTATCGGATTCCAGACTTTGCTTTGTCATTTCCGTGTTGTTTCCCGTTATGACTTGCTCTCGTTTTCCAAATGGTCAGTAGTGCGGTCAACGTGGCCATATGTAGGTGTTGTCTTTTCTGCCGCCTTAACGGCGTTAGGATGGGCTTTGATTTATACGCAGGCTTGAGCTAATTAATAAGGGCCTCGTGTGTGGTGAGCGGAGCCTGAAAAGATGGGCAGACGTCGGGACTGTTGTCACCCGAGGCCCCTGGGGTCCTGTCCGCACCTGCCGCCTGGCGTCGGGGTGACTCGGGGAGGGTCCCGTTGCCTCTCTGACCCCCATTTTCTCCTTGGTAAATGGGTATAACAACTGCTGAGTAGAAGAGATGAGGAGACAGAGCAGGTGCCTAGCGCATGGGAGGGCCCGAGGAGGCACACTCCTCACTCTCCTGGTCCTTTCTGATTAAACAGTCAGGGGAAAAAGATGAGTTAGAATCCTCCAACTAAATGTAACTCTCGGGTTGGTGAATCTTTTAATAGTCTGTCTATAGATGCGTGTTTTTCCAAGCGTTTCAATGTCAGTACTCCTGAGACAGATACTTTTAAAATTCAAAAAGTTTTTGGGTTTGTACCAAGCTGACTGAGCCAGGGTTTCATGTCTGGGCCTCTGGCAGCACCAGGAGGAGTGATTTCATACCCGAAGAGGCCCCGGAGTGAGTCCGGGGCAAGGAAGAGACGCCCACCTCGGTAGCACCGGGCTCAGATGGGTCTCAGGCCCCCTTCCCTTACGTGTGCGAAGGAAAGGGTTTGTTCTGGAGGCTGAAGACCCAGACTGGGGGTCTCACTGTGCTGCTGGCGGCTCTGTGGCCTCCGGCTGCGAGTGCCAGCCAGAGGCTCCAGAGAGCTCGCCGTCCCTGATCGCTTACTGCCGGCTAGGAATGGTTCCAGACACTCTAGCTCCTCTTCAGACAGGCCTCCGAGGCCAGGCTGTACGTATTCCCACTTCCCAGATGAGGGAGCTGAGGCCCAGAGAGGTTAAGGGATTTGTCCAGGGTCACACAGCTGGTAACGTGTAGAAGCAAGAGGAGAAGCTGTCCGAGCAAACGGGGGTGAGAGACTCACTCTGCTCTTCTGCCTCTGAGAATAAAGGAGGGGAAGGCACAGCCCCTGGTCCAAGTGGTGCCCAGGCCCGGTCCCAGCTCGAAGATCTTGTGGTTCTGTTAAGGGACACAAGGAGAAGAGATGATTTCCACGGTGGTTTGGATTTGCATTTTTATGTATTACAGGACCCGGTTGATTTATCATTGTTAGCGGATCTGATTGTGTTAGGGTATCTTAGACGTGCTTTTAGAAAGTAATATATCTCAGACTCAAAGACAAGGAATTTATGGATTCAAGTGCCAGAGTGAAGGTTTATTTCAGTTTTGAAAGAATTATTCTTGATGGATTTTACAAAATGAGGTGGAGAAGTGATTTGACGGGTAGAGTGAGGAGTCGTGGCGCATTATGCAGATGACGGGCAATTTATTCCAAGCACGAGGCAAATCTATTGGAAATGAGGGCCGCACAGCTGGGGAGGAGGGTTGGGCCGTGGTGGTGGGCGTTTGGTATTTGGGGAGTGAATGATTAACAGTGCACTGAGGGTAATTAGGTGAAGGCAGGAGAGAGGGGCTGTGCGCGTGCGTGCACGTGTGGAGTGTGCACAGCTAGCTGGGCCCACCTTCCTCCGACAGAGGCCCAGGGAGGGGAGGACGCGGGTCTGAGGGCACCCAGTGGGGTCGGGTGCCGGTGGCGCGGACCTGGGTGCTGCATAGGAAGTGTTCCCCTCTTGGGACGGGTTTGCTCCTGTTCCTCCCTCCTTCTGTGTGTTTTCGGTCCCGGGAAAGTTCACGGTCATCTCAGTGGTCCTGGGGTGGGAGTGAGGGCTTCAGGCTGGTCGGCAGCCGGGCTGCCGAGCCTCCGGGAGTTGCTGCGAGATCCCGAGCTGGAAACTTCTCTTCGTGGGAAGTGAAGGTTGTTGTTTTTTTTTTTTTTTTGACACTCCTCTCCCCCATATGAAAGCTGCAACGTTTCTGAGGCCAACAAATGAGACATTTCCCACTTTCCGTTTGCTTGCCAGAAGGGCCTTCAAGCATGCTGCTTGCAGAAAAAACCCCGGGCTGCAGGAGGAAGGAGAGGAGGAAAGCACGGCAGAACCCGGGCTGCGTTTCCTGCTGTTTGAAAACTTTATTCCACTGAACTCTTAACAGCTCGGGGTGCCCCGGGGCAGGGCCCTGTGCCTGCTGGCAGCTGCGGGGGAGAAAGCAGCGCCCTGTGAAGGTGCAGACTCTGTCCTCAGGGAACTGGCCTCCTCCAGCCTGATCCCGGGTCATTAAGGGAAGAATAGAGCAATCTGGGAAAATGCTTTTAATGTAATTGAAAAACGCAGATTGCAAAATTGGCCCGGGTAGGAATTGAGGCAGACTAGTAAATTATTTCTTGCTGCTTTTAAAATCTGGATGCAGAAGACTCTTGAAGCTGCCCATCGAGTGCCCAGTGATGACTTTGTCTTCCTCCTTAAGAAAAAAAAAGTTGTTTTAGATTGAACTTAGTTTTATCATAAACGTAGTAAAATTTTGGGAAAAAATAGAAAAAAAGGCCGACACTGAAAACGTAACCGTCAGTTGTGCACATAAGCAGCTTTTCCTTTCAGTGTTTCTCCCATGAACATCGGCCGGTTGGAATTATACTGCAGGTACTTTGTTTTGTGAGCAGCATTTAAAAATCAGGTGCCGGTATCTCCCCCTCCCCCCGCAAACTGCTAGTGTTTTTACCCCTTAAGAGAAGGGTGGGTCAGTCAGTCCAGCCTCCCAGCCTTTCCTCGTAGCTTCTGCTGTGTCTGCTCAGACGTCCCAGACTCCCAGACGGGAGACCCCTGGGATGGGGGAAGTGGGGCAGGCCGCAGGGGTGAGGGCACTGGGATGGCCGCCAGAAGTGTACTAGAGGGAGGCCAGCGGTATCCGCCCCGGGCCCCCCAGGGAAGCCTGCCTCACTTGACCTCCCTCTGCCAGGCTTCCTCAGGTCTCTTGAGGTGACAGGACCATAGAGAGCTTGCCCCAAGCCCCTCCCACGTGCTGTGACCCGGGCTGAAAAGCAGGAGGACCAGATGGCCATAGGAACCTAGGGACAAAGAGGCCCTAGTGGGGGTCCTGGAGCTGCTTCCAGGCCTGTCTTCCTTCACTAGGGGTGAGGCATCGGGAACCACATCCCTGACCCCCAAGCCCCCCACGGAACTGGGGCCACAGAGAGCCGGGCGATACCCCTGGACTGCCTGTCAAAGGCTTCAACCTGGGGACTCCGCTTAGCTGGGTGGTCTGGGTGTCCCTGGATGGATAGAGCTTCCAGTTTTCTTTTCTTTCTAGTTTTTGATCTCTTTGCCTTTCTCTGTTTTGTTTTCCTGGGAAATTTCCTCCAGCTCTTTCAATCTCTCTCTCTCTCTTTTTTTTTTTCCATTTTGTATTTCTGCTGTCATACACTTAAACTGTTTTTTACTGAAGTATAACTTCTATTCAGGAAAGTGTTCTATTCTGATCTATCATATTTTTACATTCTAAGAGCTGTTTCTCGTTTTCTGAATGTTCCTTTTTTTAAAGATGTCATTTTTTTTTTATTGCATATGTACGAGGTCTTTTCTTAGCTCTTGGAGTTCTTTGAAAGTTTTCCTTTGAGTGTTTTCAAAAATGTTCCTGCCCCTTGTCACCTCCTTTCATCTGTTCTGGTGTCTGTGTTTCACGTGAGGGTCATTCTCATTCCCGTTCAGGAAGGAGGCCCGGAGACCCTGATCTGACCAGAGGCTCAGAGCGCCTGAGCAGGATGGGGGGCTGGGGTCTCCGTGTGTGCTGTGCGGACGTCACGCTCTCCGTAGTGTCTTCTGGCTGCTTTTTTCCTCTCCTCTCTCGTGCACACCTTTCCTTCTGAGTGCACGGATCTGTTTTGTTCTTTTTACTGGCCCCGTAGCCTTCCATTTGTGACACACGCCATCATTTATGTGTACGTGCGACCAGGCCTTCTTCCCCTCGACAGCGGTAGAATTAGTAACTTTCTTCAGCGTTCACTAATCAGGCGGTGTCTTGTGCGAGAACCAGATGAATCCGTTTCCACGCAGCTCCTTCAGAAGTGAGCCGGGGCCTCACTGGTGCTCAGTCAGGGTCCGTGGCCCTGGGACTTGTCCGTCAATCCCCTGCAGCCTCCGTGGTTCTTGTACCTGGCAGTTTGCAAAGAACGATCCTGACCTGTCATCATGTCCACGCCCCCTGCGGTGAATTGTTTGATTGTGAGGTTTGCCATTTTATTATTGTTATTATTATTTACAGAGAAAGCCCGACTCTGTTTGTGGTCAAGTCTGTGGACCTTTCCCTTTGTGATTGTCCTGTGGCTTCAGAGTGTGGTGTGTCTTCCCCCATCTCAGGGTCTGAGAGACAGTCATCTATGTCTGACCTTCACCGAGCAGTGATTAGCTTGAGCCGGTCCCAGTTCTGGTTGTCTCTTCCAGGCTTTCTGTGGGGCCGGGGCCGGCAGTGCCCACCGTGATGAATGTGCGCTCGGTGCCAGGGATCGATTGGTATATTAAGGAGCAGCCCTGCTTCGCGACGCTCCCCCACATGGGTGCTGGCTACTAATGATGTAAAACGACCTTCTTCCCATCCAGCTTATTCCGCAGGGCACGGGCGCGCCACGGCCGCCCCAACATTTGCTCAAAAATGAAATGTTGTTTTTGACCATAAAAGAAATACATGTACGCTCTGGAAAAAACAGGAAGGTATAAAGGAAAAAATTGCCCATTATCTCTGCACCCAGAGGCAACAACTGTAGACTTTTGGTGTATTTCCATCCAATCTTTGAAAATAAAAGGCAACAGAGTTGAGTTCCAACTATCCGTGTAATTTTAAACCCCTCTTTGCCCCCGCGCGCTGCAGCAGCCGCGTTTGCGTGCTGTGACTGATTGCGGTGGTTTCCAGTGCGGCCTGGGAGCCCCCCGGGGTCTTCGAGACCCTCTCATGGGGCGTGGAGGGGTGAAAATTGTTTTCATGAGAGCACATAGAAGTTGTTTGCCGTCTCCACTCCCGCCCTCCCGTGAGCGTACGCGGAGTTCTCCGGAGGCTGCGGGAGTGTGCGGTGACAGCAGAGAGGCGGGGAGCCCCGCCGTCTTGGATCAAGCCCCCGTCAAGGGGATGGCAAAACCGTCAGCAGTGCCTTCTCCCTGAATTTCATTTTTCTGTCTTCGAAAATACAATTATTTTTCATGAAAGATGTTATTTATGTTGACATGTAATGCGTTTCCTAGCATTACTTTTAAATAAGCTAATATTTAAAAAATTTTTTTTGAACATTTATTCAATTTTGAGAGACAGAGAAAGAGTGTCAGCAGGGGAGGGTGAGAGAGAGAGGGAGACACAGAATCTGAGGCAGGCTCCAGGCTCTGCGCTAGCTGTCAGCACAGAGCCCGAAGTGGGGCTTGAACCCACGAATCAGGAGATCATGACCTGAGCCAAAGCCGGACGCTCAACCGACTGAGCCACCCAGGCGCCCCCATCAGCTAATATTTTTAAGTGTTCTCAGTTTTGATTTCAAATATGCTAAATACAGATCGATAGTAACCCTCATACCCAGCAGCTGTATGGAGTCCTTGCTACCTTCAGAGAGTGTAAAGGGGTCACAGCAACTGGCTTGAACAGCACAGTTTTATTTGTGTCTGTAATTTCATTTTAGGCGGCCACGCATGTTGGTAATAACAGCGTCACGCCGCGGCTCCGGTGGACATATGTAGGCTCAGCCCTGACTGCGTCATTGCCTCCTCTTGCTTGGTTAGCTCGGCAAACGGTGTGACCGAAATATGATCCAGGAGGGTCCCAGCCTCCCTTGGCCCCCCACCCCTTCTCTCTGCCCTGCCTTCTCCCCTCTGCGAGGGCGATTTGCCAGCATTACAAGATGTCGGGAGCAAATCTCCCGATTCCTACATACGCCTCAATTGTGATTATCCTTTGAACGCCCTCCCGTCAGTTCCCGGCCCCTCCGGGCGTGTGGTTTGCACAGCGCGTGCGTACTGTTGTGCACAGGCTGCCTCTCCCGGTTCACGTTCTCGCCCAGCCTCTCCCGCCGCAGTGTCGCGGCGCCTGTGCAGGGCTGTCAGTGTGTGCTGGTTCCATGCCGCCCCCTCGGGTTGATTAACTGTAATTTACTCAGCTGTCCTTGGACACTTAGGTGGTTTCTAATTTTTGCTATTATAGATAATGCCGAAGTGGTTATCTTCATGCATGAAATCCTTTTCTGTTGGATTATTTCCTTCAGATTCATTCCCAGAAGTAGGACTGCGGGGTCAAAGGCTTGTGCATTTTCATGGGTCCAGATACGTCTCCGGTCAGATTGCTTTCCGAAAGGATTATACCAATTTGCACCGCCACCGCAAAGCCTGTGTAATAACCAACTATTTTGCTTAACTATCATGCCTAGAATTTTCCCTCGGAGCCCCGAGGGGGCAGAGGCCCTTCTCTAAGTGAATGTGATCTATAATTATTTAGACTAACACCAAAATTGCTTTCAGAACGTTTTTAACCCGCTGAGTTTAGAATTCTAACTCGCACACAAGCCGGCATCAACAGTATCACAAGGAGCGATTTCTCTGCCTGCTCACAGTGTGTTTACGCAGCCCGGCCACTGGGGGGGGGGGGGGGGGGGCTCGAGAGCTTTTATAAACACAGGCGGTCTCTCTCTGAACTAGTTGAAGTGTTATTTTGAAAGGTACAGAAACACAAATTAAAACACATTTTCATTGTAACCTTTGGTTAGAAAAGTTGTTTGTTTTTGTCCTGGTCTCTTTCCATGTTCTTTGCTCTCATTCAAGTGTGTTCCGAAATGTCCCGGCTCCTTGGAGTCTTACCGTGACGCCCTTAGCCCGGTGACAGGGACCGGCGGGGGAGCGCAGCAGCTGTCCTCCAGTGCTGGCGTGGCCACGGTCGGAGGAGGAGCAGGTCGTCCTCCGGTCTGGGGCAGAAGCAGGGCTCCTGGTGGAAACTGTGGGGGAAGAGGTTGCCGTCAGGCGAGGAAGAACTCGCCGGCACTCAGGACGGGTCCCCGGGGCAGTGGATGCCTTGGGAAGGGGTGAGGATGCAAGGGATCAGTGCAGGTGGGCGCCCACGTTGCCCGTGGCCCGGGAAGTAGATGCAGGCAGGGGTTGGGGACTCTAAGACCCCTCCTGAGATGGCATGCGCCCCAGAGACTGTGTGCTGGCCTGAAGAGGGCCCGCGCCCGGCCTGGGAGGGCCCTGTGCGCTATGAGCCCTCGGGCGAGGGAGGCGCGTCCCCTCCCTGAGCTCTCTGGGCTTCCCAGGCTCTCATCTGTGAAATAATTACCTCTCGGGGCTGAAGGGATCAGACGAAGTCAGACGTGTGAAGCCACCGTGTAGGCTCTGAAGCCCTTACAAATGGAAGGTGTTATCGGGAGCCTCAAGCCAGGGTTTATTCTGTAATTGCCTCCCGGGCCAAGCTCTGAAGCACGGGCGGCTTGCGATGCAGGGCGCCTCCAGTAGCCGTGATTCGTGGAACACATCATATGGCGCACGCCCCGGGGGCCAGCAGGCCTCCCCAGGAGCCTGGGCCCTTCTAGACGTGCCTGCCTGTTCTCCGGCTCAGCAGTGACGCTGGCTCCTGGCAGCCGGTACACTTGGACACACTGCTGGACCCGCTGCCGTGTGGCCAGCCAGTGCCTCAGGCCTCGTGTGTGGCGCTCTGCCTGCGGCGTGTGCCCCGGGGTCCCCAGGGATCAGGTGCCCCAGAGGGCGGGAGAGAGGACTTGCTACCTTGCTCTCTTCACTTCTTTCTTCATTTGGTCACGTGTGGTCCAGTCGTGGGTTAGATGCTGGGCTGTGGACAGGCAGGCCCTGAGGGCACCGGCCAGACCCCTGCTGGCAAGAAAGCTAATGGAGGCCAGGCCTCGAAATAGGCCAGGGCGTGACAATGTGGCGGGCCCTCCAGGGACCACCTGCGTTGGGCATGGGCATGCAGTGGGGAGCCGGGTGGGTCTGTTGGGGTCGGGGCACAAGGGGAAGGTCGAGCTGGGTCTTTTTCTTTTTTTTATGTTTTTTTTTAAATTTATTTTTGAGAGAGCAAGAGAGACAGCATGAGCAGGGGAGGGTTAGAGAGAGAAGGAGACACAGAATCCGAAGACAGGCTCCAGGCTCTGAGCTGTCAGCACAGAGCCTGACGCGGGGCTCAAACCCACAAACCGTGAGATCATGACCTGAGCCGAAGCCGGATGCTCAACTGACTGCGCCCCCCCAGGCACCCCCGAGCTGGGTCTTGGAAGGCGAGGAGCTGGGTAGCCAGGTGGGTGGGGAGGATAGGCCTGTGCTACCCGAGTGCCACGCTGCGGCGTGGGGCCGTGCAGGCAGGTCTGGGCGGTGCCGGGTGCACTGGGGGAGCCAGGCTGGACCCGTGGGGGGCTGTAGGCCTGCCCCGCTGGGGGCCACACCACGGCTTTGTACTGCGTCCACTCACAGCCAGGGTACAGGACGGCTCCGCCGGGGGGCTAAGCCCTGGCCCTGTGCCTTTGGACTCCGGCTCCGTGTGAGTCATAGAACTCTTGGGACCTTCGTTTCCCCGTCAGTATGCGGGGTAGCATCCGCAGTTGACCAAGGTTACACAGGAAGGATCACGGGGAATCCTCAGGAGAGTACCAGGCACGTCGCAAGCCCTTCATCATGTAAACTGACAGTGGCAGCGGCGGCGGCATCCTCACGCCCGTTTTACAGATGAGGAAAACTGAGTACCAGGGAGGGACGTTGAAGAACACGTAGCTCCTGAACACGGAGCTGGTGTTCGGACTCCCCCTTTTCTGCCACTGCGTCCTCGGGTTGTTCTGCGTCAGCTTCCCACTTGGGGGTTCCAGAAAGTAGTCATGTGAATGTGGGCAAGGTCCTTAATTGTTCCGAGTCTTAATTAGTTCACCTGCAAAATGGGACGAGCTCTAACCTAAGTTCCATGATGCGGGGAATTTGTCTCTTGATGGTTGTGTCTCTAGTTCCTAGAGGAACTAGGTCAGCACGTAGTAGGTTGTGTGAATGACCCCACGCAGTCTGCCGTCCTCCCTCGGGGCAGGTCCTTCCCGCAGGCCGTGGCCCTTCCCCCCACCCCTGGCCCTGGCGGGAAGTGTCCTGGGTGGGGGGTGGCGGCACTGGGGGGCTTTGAGGACTGTAGCTGGGAGCTCAGTCAGACTGGTGGCTGCTCCCGGTCTGCTGGACTGTGCGTTCATACTCCCGGGTAACGGGCTTGGTTGCTCCTCGCAGCTCGTGTGTTTGTTTATTTATTGTCTGTTTATAAGTCGTAAATCCAGAAAGGATTTGAGGAGGCTTACCGTCAAAGATACGAGTACAGTAAAGCTGTTAGAACAAAACAGACGTGACAAGCCAGCCTGAAAAGAGAAGGAGCCCCATCAGTCAAGCTCAGAGCTGACCACGTTACGGGGCTGGCGCCTTCATCTCGCTCATTCTCGGGGCAGCGGGGAGGACCTGAAGCCGGCCCGAGCGCAGCGTGTGGGGACGTGGGCCCGCCGGACGGCGCTCAGATCCCGGGATGAGATCTGGGGACCAGAGGGGCGGCCGGTGGGGGGGGGGGGGCGGTGAGGCGCAGCCAGGGCTGCGGGCCTCTGGACCACACTGCCAGGCCCTCTTCTGCAGTTCAGCTTCTCTCCTGCCAAATGGCGACAGTAGAACTTGTCCGGCTCCGAGAGTTCACAGAGCCCTTGAGGAGTACACGTGGCAGTGTTTGGCCCGCGGGGCCCAGCACTTGGAAAGTGCCACCGCGAACCCGCCCTGTGTGGGTGGGCTGTGGTCCCTTGGTGAATGTCGTCCCGGGTGGAGGGCTCGGGTCGCTCGCTCGGGCCCCCACGTTCGGAGGAGGGGCAGCATGGCGTGCCCTGCGTGCCCTCGGCTCTGTCCACACTGACGCCATCCGCACCGAGCGTGGACTGTTCATTATCGCTTAAAAACACTTACGAAGTTCGAAGCAAAGGGAACATACTTTTTAATTATCTCTCTACTTGTCTCTGGCACTGCTGTTGTCAAGGAAACCAAAGCCTTGGAAAAGCTTTCCAGCCTGTCGGTCGGAAGAGGATACTTGTGCAGCGCTCGTGTCTGTGGAGACGGACCTGTCGTTCTGGAACAAAATCTGCCTTTAAAAGGACTGGCTTCCTTCACTTCTTACTGAGGGACCCTTTTTGAGTTTTTAAACACAAGATGCAAGGTTGTTACTGGTATTTTCTCTTTCAAAAGAACTGCCTGCATTCTTGACCCCTAGTATTTCATTCATTCAGCATCTGATGCAAGAGTTGGGTGCTGGGGATGAGTAGGGCGTCTGATGCTCCTTGAAAGGCTCTGGGACTCCAGGAAGAAGGAACAGGTAGACAAGTACACCGCGGCCTCCACCTGCTGCCCAGGAGTGGGGGAGGGGCCCGAAGGGTGGCCCCAGGGAGGGGCAGGGTCAGTGAGGGTCCCAAGGAGTCTCAGGATCCGGAGAAAGAGCTCAGTAGCAAGGAAATGGAAGAGCCTTCCAGGGAGAGGGAACAGACTAGGTGAAGGCTGGAGGGTGTGGAGGAAGGTGCTGCCAGCGACCGACCGCTGGCGAGACTGCTGGGACAGGCACGTGGAACAAGGGGGCAGGGCTGGGGGAGCCTTGGGGGCGGGACGAGGGACGTGTGGAGCGTGGTGGGGTCCCCGAGTCTGCCACACGGGGCTCTTCTCCTCGGAGCTTCGCTTCAGACGGAAGGGCCGCCGCTAGCACACCTCGAACTCAGCACCGCACCTGGGCCGCAGGGGTGCGGTGTCCGTGTGGGGTCTCAGCCGCAGGCCAGGCAGACTCTACGGTCGTCAGACCCTATCGAGGTCATTGGTTTTATATGGAAAAAATAACAAACCATTGTTAGAAAAACAGGAGTCTTTCTTCGAAACAGCCCTCGTTATTTCTCTTTTAAAACTTTTGAAGACTCTTCGGTGTAGAGAAGAGTTGTAAAATTCAGAGAGTTTCTGTATCTTGTCACTCAGCCTTCCTCTCCATCTTACATAACCCTGGTACGGCTGTCAAAACTAAGAAATTAATACCAGGATAGCTCTGCGCACTGTAGACTTCTTCAGGTTTCACCAGTCTCCCCACTAACATCCCTTTGCTGTCTCGGGATCCAGCCCAGGACCTACGTTGCATTTAGAGTTCTGGTCATTTTTGTCGTTACTGGTTTTGGGTCGGGGTGCCGGGGGCCGACTGAACCTCATCCCCGTTGGGGCAGGAGGTGTTCACCTTGACGCGGCTTTCCGCGCTCACTCCCCACGAGCCGGCTGTGGCTCTGGTGATTGACCCCAGGTCTCGGTGCCTTCTCTTTTCCTTCCTGTTTTCCTTCTGGGTCGAACCCAGTCAGACCTGTGGGCTCGTGTTGACCTTAGTGAGGGCTTCGTGAGTGACCTTCGTGTGTGTTAGGGGATCGACTGCGAGTGACTTGCGTGGCATTTAGTGAGGCAAACGGGAGTGTTCTTTGCGCGCACGTAGACGCACGGCCTCAGGCAGAAGTCCTGCTCTCCTCAGTCCCCTCCTTGGGTCGCACTCCCCCCTGCCTTTCCCTCTCTTCTCCTTTCTTTACCTTTTCCGTCCTGCCTTCTCCTGCGCCCACCCTGTTCTCCCCACTTTCCCTCTTCGCCTCGTCCCCCCCACCCCTGCTTCCGCAGCTTCCACTCCCTCCCTCCTTTCCTTTCCCGGAGACAGGCCACTGAAGCTGTTGCCACGGAAACAAGCCCAGCAGAAGCTCCGCTTTGCTTTCTGGATGCTTCTAATGATGGTGACGCAGATACTGTTGAGTTCTAGAATCAGCTAAGCCCTGGCCTGTGGCCTCTGGAGCCCCTTCATTTTCCAAAGGCCAGACCAGTGCCACGGCTCATAATTCAGTTCAGTAGATGGTCATTTTTGATTTGGAAACTTTAAAATTTGAGCAATCCATTTTCCTCTTGCTCCAGAAGACCGGTTGCAACCACTGTGAAAACTGTTCAGCAGGGTTTACTTACACTGACGGAGGGAGGGCGCACGGAAGGTGCTGGTGCTGGGGGTCCCTCCAGTGACTTAGTTTCAGGTGGGAGGGGGGCCTGCGCGTTCGCCAAGTTCCCGGGATGGGTGGCCAGTTGCTGTTCAGGGGTGTTCGGGGGCCGAGGGAATAGAATCGGGGCCTTGGAAAATCTCCAGATACTGGGTTTCACTCAGCAGATACTCAGGGAGGGGCTCGCAGGCTCCTGCCCGGGGCAGGGGAGGGGGTGTCCGTCCTGGAGCCACAGGGCTGTGTGTGTGTGTGTGTGTGTGTGTGTGTGTGCGCACGCGCGTGCGTGTGCCGGGCAGCCTGTGCTTGACCAGAGTGGCTGACACTCCCTGGTGTTTGTTGAGTGACCGGCGCGTCCAGTTCTGCCGCACAGCCTTGGCCGGCTCGTCCGGTGGCTCTTGGCTTCTGGCCTTCGCGGAGCTGGTCTGTTCCTTTCCGTTTGGTCAGGGTTTGACTCGGGCTCAGCTTGTTGGCATTAGCTCGGCTTTGGAGTTTTGCCATTCAGCCAACACCAGCCAATAGCCCAGCGGGAAGAGTTAGTTTGTGTGTTATATTTAAGTTAGGACTTATTCCCAAAGGTTACTTTGCTTAATAAAAACCCTAAGCCTTTATTACTGTGCTTATGGGTATCCTGGCTCGAGGGTGTAAAAGTAAGACTTAGAAAATCCAAACATCGTTGGTGGAAACGCAAAAATGTTTTCATTAACGGAGGGCGTGATGAAAAGCAACAGCTGGGTCCGTCTGTGCCTTCCTGCACTTGGGTCTTTTTATTTTCATACTCATTTCGAGCCTATCTAAGTATCACCGCTCAGCAGTGAATTTTAAAGGAAGGAGGCTTTGGTGTGTGAATAACTTCACAATATTTCCAGTCGGCTGTTGCGCCTTAAGTTGATAATGGACCCCACACAGCAGTCACTAATGGATGATAATCTGGAGTGTTTTTGTTATTGTTGTTTTTATTTTAGAAGAAAGGTTTGAAATTAGCATAGTAAATCTCTGTGGGATCTTTGCAAATAAAAGAATATTCACGTTAAAAACAACTTTCAGGAAAGATGTATGGTAATGAATAAAACATCAGTGAGTGAAAATAAGCGTGTTTAATTATTCAAGTAGAAGTAGTAATTTAAACTAATTATTGCTTGTGGATTTCATAATTCAGTTTTTGTCTCGAAGTAATATTTCCTCTGGGCCTCCGGGGCGCGGCGGCGGCTCTCGGAGCAGGCGGGGCCTCTCCCGTCCCCCCTGGCCCGCCGCTTGGAGCAGCTTTGGCTGGGCCTCCTCGGTGGCCTCTGGGCTGCTGGGATCCCCCCTCGCGCCACCTAATTAAGCGTTTCCTTGCTGATCACCTCTGGCTGCTCCAGGAGTCTCTGCCCAGGCCTGCCCAGGAGTTCTGGGTGTCCTGGGAGATGGGGGGCCGGACCCCTCCCTCCCCCCCAGTGTCTTCGGGTCTGGCAGAAGTGACCCTGAGCCCCACGGCCCCATGTCCCCGCTTCCCCATGAGGCAAGTCCTTGTCCATCTGGGCTGCCTCAAGTTCTGTCTCCTCTGGGCGCCCCCTCTACTCAACTGCCCCCCGCCCCAGAATCGATCACTTCTTTCTCCCCATAGCTTTGTACCAGCAGGTTCTTGTGCACCTTTTAAGAAAATGTTTTTGTTGGTTTTAATTTCTTCTTGTTTTTGGCTTTTTGCTTTCTCTCTGATGCTAAAAGAAACACTGCCCGTGTAGAGGAACCGAAAAGAACCAGACAGTTGAAGAAGCAGGGGCGTGATAGGGCTGCCCTCCTCTCCGGACGCCGGTGCCCGTCCTTCCCCTGGAGTCCGGGGTGTCATTCCGGCACACGCTCCCAGGAGGGGCCCCTCGCGCTCCTTGGTGCAGCTTCTTGGGGTGTGACTGGCGTTAGTGGAAGGTGGTGAGGGGGTAGTTAAGTGCTGGACGGCACTTTTGCTCAGTTGTGCCAGGCATTTAAAACCCAGTTTTGACTGCACTTCCCATGGCTGCCCGTGATGGTGGGGGGTGGGAGGCCGGGTACTGTCTGCCCCTCTCTCTACTGCACAGACGCTGTCTGCAGCAGATCTTGACAATCCAGGTGAAATTATGATTCTACCCCCTCGGAAAGTGAAGGGAAGGCTTTCTATTTGTAACTTCTTCCCAAGTGTCCTCTGTCAAAGAGTAGTGATGTCTGCCCTTCTGACACATGATCGCCGTCATTACCTCGGAGTAATCCCACTCCTTCCATCGCAGCCCGAGAGCTTTCCATCCATCACGTCAGGAAAGACAACCTTTACTTAAGATACTTTTATCCATTTCCTTTGTTATTACTTTTTTCTAAAAAAATAACCCTCTGACTTCACAGGCATGATGTGGGCAAGTGAGTGACTCATTTCTTTGCGGGGTTATTACTGCGGACAGGGACAAGACAGGTGGGCCACGGGGGGTGGGGAGAGCAATGAGCTGGCTGTCAGGGGCCAGGCGTCTGCGTGTGCATCTGCTCTTTGCCAGCCGAGCCCCTGAGCGAGGGAGGTCAGCCCTGGCTTTGCTGTCTCATTTGGAAAACACAGAGGGTCGGCTGCACTCTCCAAGGCCCCTTTCGGCCGAGTGGTTTTGTGATCCCAAACTACCTTTAGCTAAACGAGGTAACGAGCGGTGTCCCTCCCAAGTCTCCCTGCAGAGTTGCCGAATGAGCTTGCAGGATTCTGAATCGGTTTTCTCTCCACGTGACCTCCAGAGGCCGTCATTAAGCAGGCAGAGAAGTTACTGAGACCCGGGATTGCCATGGAACAGAGCCACGGGATGAAGTAAAATGCCCAGGGGATGAAACTCAGGGGGCCAGCGTTGGGGGAGACCCATGGGAGGACACCCTTCTGCTGTGAGGCCCTTTCCTCCCCGAGGAATCCACAGCCGAGTCTCACGACAGGGGTGAGCCCGTGTTGAGTAGCTCAGGGCTTCCGTCCAAAAGGTGCCCGATGAATGGCCGTTGGGGGAAGTGAAATCTCCTTTGTAGGTCCAGCCTGGTCCTTCCTGTTTGATTATTGTAAGTTTCCTCAAGGGAAAGCGGCCATTTTCCTTATTTCACTTGAAAACTTCTTTTAAAGAATAGAAGTACACGCATTTTGGTACAAGATTAAAGGGAGACAAAAAGACGTACAGAGAAAAATGGGTCTGCAGAATGGGTGTCCCTCCCCTCTGTCCTATCTGCCACCAGGTCCACAGCCCTGGGCCTGGAGCATCTGCTCCTCGCCTGTCTCTGTTTCTTGGGGGGCACTCAGCCCCCTTGCAGGAAAAAAACCTGCTCATTTGACTTAGAATGACCTGGCCACTTTTCGGACCAAAGCAGGTATGGCCAAACACCGAGGGAGCGAACTGGAAGCAAAAGCCTTAGACATTATTGGGATCAGTGGGACTTGTGGAAGGAGCCGGGAAGGCTTGTCCCTGAGCTGTGGTTCTCTGCCGGGGTCCTCAGGAGGGGCCCTCAGCCTTTCCCTGCCCGTGCCTCGTGAGGTGGGGCTATCACCCACAGCCGGCAGGACGCCGCCCCGAGTGACACCCGGGTGACTCCTGCTTCCTTCCCCAAGCCTAACCCCAAGTATGGAGGATGAATATGCATCATTTTGAAATGATAATGTAAAATCAACGTGGAGGTGTGATTCCATTAATAGATTGGTGATTAACTCGAGTTTTTAGGAGCCTATTTGTTGCCCGGAGTGACGTGGGCTGGAATGGAGCAGAATCAGAACGGTAGGCCCACTCCTGTGACTGAAACACACACCAAGTGCGTGGCTGCCAGACTTGCATCGAGGTGATTGCCGTGATCAGTATTCCGGTCTGCGTGGCTGGAGGCTTCCAGGGAATAAGAATGGATGATGGACCTAGGGACGCACTGCCAAATGGAGCATTAAGTTAATTCTGTGGGCCTGGCTTCTGGCTTGCCTGATGACGTGTGCTGGGCAGAAGGGCGCTGTGCTGGTGTGGGCTTCATCTGGTATCACAAGAACTCAAGGGGGTCAGCTCCCTGGGCTTGAATTTTGATAGCAATGACAACTGCAATTTGCTGAGACCCCACCACGTGCCCAGATCAGCGTCATGTACACAGTGAATCTGCCTGAACCCCGGAGACGTTGGTAGCGTGCCCATGCTGCAGTCGAGGGGGCCCGGAGGGCCGAGGAGCATCCCACTAGCAGACGGCAGAGCTGGGATAGGAGTTCAGGACTGTTTGCTTCCAGAGCCCAAGTTCATTCCAGTGTCCTGTGCTTCCCTGAGGGGCAGATCAGATGTTTGGATTCTCCCAAGGTTGAGCGGCTCCAGCTCAATCAAAACACGGGGGCCCAAGGTCAAAGCAGAGGACAGACTGGGGAGGGAGGTTTGCGGCCATCATTCTCCTATTGATAGGTGGGTCCCAGCTTGAGAGCCGGACCGATTGGATTTGAGGCCATTTTCGTCATTCGGCATTGACGGTGTGGGCTTGAGCAGGGGCCGAAGGCGAGGGTGTTTCCTGTTGTGGGCACGGGACGGGGTACGGGGTAATTCAGAGTCATCCTAGGAAAGCAGCTGCCGTCGACCGAGCTCCCACCCTGTGCTGGGGTCTGTACATGGACAGCCCCTCTTCCCACAAATCACTTGTTGGCATTTTCTCTGCATTTTGCAGTTGAAGAAATTGAGACTTAAGCCGATGGAATCTGTATTTAGTGCGGAGAGCTGGGGGGAGAGTGGGGAAGGCCAGGGGCAGCAGGGTGGCTGCCATCACGTTCCTCCGGGGGGGGGTCTGCCCAGGTCACACTGCTGCCAGGAGGCAGAGCTGGAGTCCATGCCCCCAGCTTCACTAATCCCTGTCTCCGCGCCCCTCCAGAGCCAGTACCTGCCACCTGTGTGCAGCCCCATGCCCCGTGTTCTCTCCTCCCCAGGGCTGGGTTCTTTAAGGTTGGGGCTGCAACTTCCTGTCCTCTCCGCTTTACACCAAGTAGTGCTGGACAGACATTCGTGTGATTGAGAGAGCGGATGAATGAATGACAGACGCGGGGACAGAGAAAGAAGGGCAGGCCCGGGGCCGTTGGACAGATGTGAAACGTGACTTAAAGATGGCCGTAGATCTGTAGGTGCTCCCTGCCCCCTCCACCCCCCTCTCTCCTCCTCGTGGGGAGTCAGAGCTGCTCTCGGGCAGAGGGCGGCCGACCAGGACCAGAGGTGCCGAGCTGGTGGGGACCCTGACTACCGGCTCCTCCCTCGCGTGGAGCCAGCGGGATGGCGGCAGCGGCCCCAGAGCGGAGCAGGCCCCGCACGGGGCAGGAGTTTGCAGGAGTCCTTCCAGGGGAAGAGGTCGAGGCCGGGCTGAGGTGGCAGTTCCCACTGTAACGGTGCCCAGAGTCTCTGAGAGACTAGATGGTGATGATGCATCCTCGGCACTGAGGCATTTCATTTGCATCGGGCCTGTGTTCTAGAAAAGTCGCTTGCAGATTCCTATCGATGTGCTCACATTTTTGGGGTAATTGTCCTCTTGTGACATGAATAACCCGCTGTTTATTCTCAGGTCCACATGCCTCTCCTAGTCTAGGAGGCAGTGAGGAAAAGCCTTTTATTCGAAGCCCCGTCCATCTTCCCGCCTCAGGTGAGATGCGGATTGGAAAGTGAGCCTGGCTCAGATGAGCGTGGCTGGCCTCCTGGGTGGCGGCCATCGGCTCTGGATGGGGCTGGCGGCGGCGGGCAGGGGCAGAGGGGTGCCTTTAGGCCGCTCTGCTGCCTTCTCCTGGTGTCATTTTGGAAGCTGGTACGTTCCCAAGGCAGCTGCTGCTGGCGGCTGCTGGGTACACGTAAGCCAGAGAGACCCTTCAGACCACACATACCCTGGGGGCTCCGCAATCTTCGGAGGCAGCTTTCCCCTGACGCACGAAACGACTGGAGGAGGAACCACAGTCTCGCACTTTAGGACCCAGACAGGCTCCAGGGCCTAGTTTTGCTAGATCGAGTCTAGGTGCCCAAGGCTGGAGTGGGCACTCTTCTCCGAGCGCTCGAGGTGCCTGCTGAGTGTCCAGACAGGGAAATCAGGATAGGCCTTGGGAAAGGTGCTTGGCCGGTATTGGGGAGCACAGAGGAAGAGAGCCGGACCTGACGGGGGGTGGGAGAAGACACTTGAGTTGGCCCTGGGGGCGAGGGAGGGAGGGGCTGGGAGAGTCCGGGCAGGCCGAGGACCCTGGGGCTCCAGCACAGATGTCTGTGCATCCGGTGGAGGGGGCGCTGGGGAGGGAGTCATGGTAAGGGTCCAGAGGGGAGGGGGTCGGGCTTTGTGAGGCATGGGGGTGAATCTAGAGTGTTTCCTATAGGAACTGGGAGCCTGGGAAAATTTGTGAACTGGTGGGTGTGGAATTGGAGGAAACCCCCCCAGGGAGGAGTGGTCACCCATGATGCTTTGGGATAGAAACTGGGCCCTTGGGATAGAGCAGGTAGGGGTGGGGTGTGTTAGCCTGGACTTTAGTTTTCCCCCTGCCCCTCTCCTTTTTTAGAGACTCCCAAGATCTAACCATAAGTGCAGTTACAGTTTGGGTGCTTGAAAATGCCTCCATGTAGTGAAAACCCACTTTTACGTACCCTGAATCCCAATATTTCTCAGCCCTGTGTGGCAGGTGTTAGGGTTGAAGAGACCTGTGATGGGGGAAGGTCAGGTTCTCTGTGGAAGTGCCACAGCCCAGGCCCCCAGAGTGCCCCCCATCCCAGTCCTCCCCCTCCAGAGTTCCCCACCTTCCCCCTAGTCCCTGAAGCCCAGGGTGAGCAGGGACAGGGTGGGTGTATAAATATTATGAATATTTACGCAGGCCTGCATAGGACTCAGTGACGCAGCTGAGAGCCACAGAGCGTTCGGTGACTCATCAGACCTTTTCCAAACGCCTGTGATATTTTGCTGCTCTAAAGGGAGGAAAGTAATTAGCAGTTAACGCTGGTGGATGACGCTGGAAGAAGACGCAAACCTTTCTGCTCGTCTGCTCTGGGCCTCGGGTGTTTTTTTTTTTTTTTTTAAAGTTATGTGAATTATTTTCTTTTTAATAATGTTTGTTTTCTTCTGATTATTAAAATAATGTATGCTCATTGTGGAAAATACATAAATGCATTAAATAGGAAATAAAATGCATGAATTATTTTTCCATTACAGTCTTATTAAGAATGTTTTGCTTCTGCAAAGGAAATTTGGAACACTAGACTTACTTTATTTGAGGGGCCTGTCGAGTTAAGTCAGATCGGTGGTCTGTAGCCTGGGGCTACAAAATCTCCAGGGGCTCCATGGAGATTTTTAGGGGTGCCTCTGGGGAGGGTGAGCTGAGGACCTCGAGACACTATCCTCCCCCACCCCCCCACCTCCGCCCCCGTCCCCCCAGCTCTGTATTGTCTGTCTGATGACTGGTTTTTTCACATGGCTGCCTTTGAGCAAATGGCTCTATGGCTTATCAGGTTGAGGACTCAGTGATCCGGAGCCAGCCTGTAATTTTATCAGCGAGGAGTCTGGGGCCACTGGGAGATGTGCCCAGCCTAAGGTGACCTGGTGGCTTGGGGCCGGTCTTCCTGCTCTCTGATTCTGCATGGCCTTTTAGAATATGAATCAGAAATATCGGCAGTTGAACGTGAACATCATCGGTGCCAGCTCTGTCACCATGAGAGACCCGCAGGAAGCGGCTCCAGGGTCTCTAAAGGGCACACTTTTGAAGGAAGGGGAGACCTTAGAGCAGCTGGCGCTTGAAAAGATGAAAAGTAAAAGCCCCATCATTGCTGTTAGGCACACAAAGGAGGAGAAATTGCTCTGGGTGATCCCTGGTTGTATGAATAATGAGAAGAAATTAAGTAAAGGCCGTGTTTCCTGACACTGATGTATTAGAACATGGAGTAACTTTCTACAGGAAATTGGAACAGGAGTCCCTCTAAATTGAATTTGAAGCTGTGAATAGCAAGTGTACGTTGGGCCTGCATGTCCTGATGCAAGTTAAGTACGCGGTTTCCTGGGTCAGAGTTAAGTACTTGAGGGATCCAGGTTAATGCCGGGGCCAACACGGCGCAAGGTAAGAAATTGCGTCTCCCGTGTACTGTCTGTGAAGACGCAGAAGGGTAATTTGCTCCCCGCAGAGCCGCGCCCGCGTTCTCGTGCTTATTCCATCGGATTTTTGGCCCGATACATTTGTTCCCTCTCACTGGCGTTGTTGATAAGAATTACCCACCCCCTTCCCTCTCCCCAGGGATCTCTCTCCATTTTAATTGTTTGCAGTCGCCACGAAAGTTTACCATTTTAGAAAATAGGTGTTTTAAAATAAGAATATTCTGGGCCAGAGCCCTCCTGAGTGTCCAGAGGGACGTAGTTAAAGCTTTGTTCTGAAAGTGGTCTTGGGGACGCCAGCCACCGAGGTGAGGGCAGCGCAGGAGCTGCCTCCGTCACACGTGTCTGTGCCGGTCCCCGGCGCCGAGGCTCGCTGGGAACCCCCCTGGGGTTTGGGCCGGCTCAGGGGCCACGGGGACACCGGCCTCCCATGCCGCTTCTGTCTGGTCCTTGACCCTGCGGCCCAGGGGAGGAAGGACATTCATAACACCCACGGTACTCGTTGGGGGCCTGTGGGACGCCACACACCATGCAGGCTGCACAGCGCACAGATGCACAGATTAATTCACTAACCAGGGAATTAGAAATCACAAAGTGCTCTTTATCGGGAAATAGAGAAAAATGGCCCGTGGGTACAGGCGAGGCCCTGGACGGTGGCACGCAGGCGGAGACGGGAGGCGCGGCAAGGGGCGAAGTGCCCGCGCGGGGGCTGGGTACGGTTTGGCATGGCAAGAAGCAGAGGCGCATCGAGGCTTGACTTCAGATCATCCTTTGAGAAGATGTTTCCTTTATGGTTGAGCGTGTGGGGAGTTTCTCAGATTACAGCACATGGCTTCAGGTCTGGACCACAGAGCGTAAGCAGTCGGCGGGCGCTTTGCCCACCACCTAATTTGTTGGCACCATTTGCCTATCACGCACACGGTATTTAGTAAACCGTTTAATGGCACCTTGGTTTGTGAGGATCATGTCGCTGTGTGCTGGGCTTGGACCTTAGCTCTGTGACGCTGGGTGGGCAGCCCCTTGGTGTCTCAAATTCCCCATCTGTAAAATAGAGAAAATCACACATAGGGCCTCCGAATCTCTCAGTTCCCAGCACCCTTTGTGTCACAGGGACTCCGCCCCACTAATTCTCCAGGCTGAGCACTCAGTGGTCCCCGGTCCCACTTACTAAGGCGTTAGTGTCCGACAATGAGTATTTGGGCCCTAACAACTTCACAGCTACTGGGCACACATGTCCTGAGATGTGGGGCACTGCCACCCTCCTTTCCTGTTCTGTGTTGATTTTCATGTGATTTTCAGAGCCAGTAGGCTCAGCTGGAAGCCCAGCGTTGTGGAGGTGCG
Organism: Suricata suricatta; assembly: GCF_006229205.1. NCBI lineage: Eukaryota > Metazoa > Chordata > Mammalia > Carnivora > Herpestidae > Suricata > Suricata suricatta. Next base: position 4,016,016 of record NC_043708.1, on the reverse strand, counting down.
GCGTCATTGGAAGAAATGCAGAGGGATCTGGTATTGGTGTTCACGCCCTCAGCCAGTAGTCAGCATGCCGTCCGCAGATCTGCTGCGTCTCCTCTGAAAAGTTAAAGTGTCCCGTGGCTCCCCCTTGGGCTTGCTGGGGCTCCCGTGGCGTCTCAGTGCACGGTTTGGGAGCTGCGGGGGATTTCCTTTGTGTGGTTTTGTGAATGAGATGGTGTGCAGCGCCTGGCACCGGGGGCTCAGGAATCACTGCTGTCCCTCTACCTCAGAGGTCCCCTTTAGCTGGTGTAGAGAAGGGTCCCGGGAGTGGGGAAGACACGAGTCTTGAGAACGTCTGGGGGAGAGGCTGGTCCTGGAAATACACAGTGTTTCCAAAGTCTGTTATGATAGGTGACCTTAGAGATGCATGTACGTCTAAGTTAATAAATATAAGCAAGCATTTGATTATTTTCTTGATATCTCTACAAGTGTATGTGTATTCAAGGTGGCCTCCAGCCTGTTTGTGTTGTTCTTACTCTTATCATCGGAACTTAGGGGAGCTCTCTGTGGTTTGCCTTAGATTTGGGGTATCAGCCGAGGGGTGAGTGGTTTGTGTTGAGCTGATGATTTAGGGGGACATCGGGTTGGCAGAGGGCTCCAGGATGTGCTGGACCTTAGGGTTTTATTCACAATGAAGCGAAAAAAGCCATGGATGGTTTTAGATTTTTAAAAAAGTGATTTAACTTTATGGAAAGGTAATTTATGTCTAATAAAATGCTCCTTTTAAGTGCTGTTGGCTGGGTTTTGACAAATCTGTGCCCTGGTGCACGCCCCTCCTCCGTCCCACCAGACAGAGGGCTCCCCCGCCCCAGAACGTTCCTGGCATCTTCATCAGTCCATCTCTTCCTGCCAGCCCCAGCTCCACACGACCCCTGATCTGCTTTCTGTCGCTATACATTAGTTTTGCCTGTTACAGAACTTCACATAAATAGAATCATACAGCACATGATTTTCTGTGTCTGCTTCTCTCACTGGACGTAATCTGTGAGCTTTATCCTCATGCCCTGCACATCACACCTCTTCATGGCTGAATGGTGCTCCATGGGCTGGAGAGACCACACCTTCCTAAATGCATTCGGGGCCGATGGGCATTTGGTCGGTTTCCAGGTTGGGACTGTGAGAGATAGTACTTTTTTGGCCACTTGTGTGGACCTTTCTTTTCATTTCTCTTAGGTAAATATCTGAGAGCAGAACTGCTGGCCGTGTGGTAGGAAACTACCTGTTTTGAGCAGGGGTGTGACACTTCTTTATTTACATCTTTAAAAAGTCCCTTTTTAAAAAAAATTTTTTAAGAGAGAGAGAGGGAGGGAGACAAAGCAGGCTCCAGGCTCCGAGCTGTCAGCACAGAGCCCAATGCAGGGCCCGAACCCACAAACCGTGAGATCATGACCTGAGCCAAAGTTGGACACTCAACCGACTGAGCCCCCCAGGCACCCTGAAAGTCCCTTTGTTCCTGGGTGGAGGAGGGACCGGGCTGGGAGCAGGGAGAGCTGTGAGGTGGCTGTGACCAGTGTCAGGTGAGCAGGGCCAGTGGCTGGATGATGACGACAGAGGGGCGGTGCTTGGCCCGGAGGGACGGTGCGGGGACGGAATGGCTGAGGCGTGGTGATGGACGGCATGAGGCCAGGAGTCACAGGTGACTGTGGCCCAGGCAGAACCGGGCAGCCCGAGGAGGCTTTGAGCCCTTCCTCTGTTTCTCAGAGGCGCCCTTCTGTTCTAGTCCAGGGGGACTGGGAAGTAAATGTTAATTTTGTTTTCTGAACAAGACAAGGGGAGGAGATGCTCAGCTGGGTGGCAGTCAGCTCAGGGCGTCTCCGTGGGAGGCGGGCGTCGGTGCTACCTTCTAGGGGACGGTACGTGGGTCTCTCACCTTTCTGCACAATCTTCTTTTGTTTTTTTAAATAGTTTATTTTCAAATTGGTTTCCATGTAGTACCCAGTGCTTCTCCCCACAAGTGCCCCCCACCATGACCATCACCCCCTTCCCTCCCTCCCCCCTTCAGTCCATGATTCATTTTCAGTATTCAATAGTCTTTCATGATTTGTGTCCCTCACTCTCCCCAGCTCTCTTTCCCCCTTCCTCTCCCCATGGTCCTCTGTTAGGTCTCTCCTGTTAGACCTATGAGTGCAAACATATGGTATCTGCCCTTCTCCGCCTGACTTATTTCGCTTAGCATGACACCCTCCAGGTCCATCCACTTTGCTGCAAATGGCCAGATTCCATTCTTTCTCATTGCCATATAGTATTCCATTGTGTATATACCACATCTTCTTGGTCCACTCATCAGGTGATGACATTTGCACAGTCTTCTGAGCAAAGTCACGAACAGTTCATTTCCTCTGGCCTGTCTTGTCAAAGATGTTTGTGTAGCCAGCGGTTGTGGAAGATTGGAGATAGCATCTGCATTTGGAATGGATTTACTTTTGTTCCAGGATGATAAAGACAGTGTTTCCTTCCAGAACAGAGGTCACACAGGTTTCCTCAGCCCCTTATCTAAGACTGGGGCCTCCTGATGTCAGGATTCCGCTCCTGTATAGTGCCCCACTCCGTAAAGGTCATGCGTGGCCCTCATCAGGTCACCCTGAGGGAGGGGTTCTGGAGCCAGCGCTGCATTCTTGTTCTGGCTCCTACGGCTGCTGTGAGGGATAAACTTTTTTGTCTCTGACCTGGGAATCTCGTGTCTTCTGCTGGTGTTTGTAACGCTGTGACAGTTTGTTAGTTTTCCAGCGGGGGATTATGTCAGAGCCTACACAATTCTGGATGATGCCTCTGGCTGCTGTCACACCACCAGCCACGTCACCTGCGCCACCCTGCTCTGCTGCGCCCCTCTTTCCTTCTGCATCTGTGTGGCTGCGGCTGCCCACATAGTCATTGAGTACTTGTTTGTGGCAGGTCTAGGGTCAGGTGACAGTGTGCGGAAGGCACATGTGGTTCCAGTCCTCAGGGGGTGTATGTCGTTCAGCCTCTGCTGTTCAATCCATCACTGAGTCGTGACTTACCTGCTCACCTGATCTCCTCTCCATCCTCACGGCCATTTGGTGTCTCCCTCTGTGGGATATACACCTTTGTGGTTGTTGCAAGAGCAAGAGTGAGTATTAGGGAAGGGCCTGGTGCAGTGGACACCCAACAGGTGACTGCTGTTGGTATATGTGTTATTGATTGTTGTAATTTCTGGTGGTCACTCCTTGATGTAGAACCTGAGTTGTTTTTGCTGCAGCCCACAATATGGAATGTAGCCCGGACAGGGCAGGATGCAAACTAAACTCTGCCTCGCTCTCCCTGTGTTTCTGGTCCTGTCACCAGCCACCTTCCGAGAGCTGGACCTCTTCCCAGCTTGTCTGGTTGCTGTCCCCCAAACACGACACATCCTTCTATGCCTTTGTCTTTTCCCTCCTTCTCTTTCACTCAAAGTTCTGTTTATGCCGTAGGCTCAGCTCCAGGGTCCCCTTCTCTCTATACCTTCCTTGTGGTTGCTTTCCCCCTACATTCCAGGCAGGTGTAAACTGAGCCACCGTGCACCTGACCTGCCTGTCATTGTACGTACTCACTGGGAAGAGGCTGCTGGGCCACGCGACCCTAGGGAGCAGCCCAGTGCTGTCACGGATCCTGGGGTACTCTGATCTAGCAGGCACGTGCCACTGACATGTATGGCCTCGTACCCTGCTTGGTGTGAACTAAAGGGAAGATGCCATGATACCCGTCCCAGGGAGAGTCACCCTCACCAGCCCTGGCTGGGGGCACCCGTGCTGGCACAGGGGCAGGATCTGGGCCGATGATCTAGAGATCATATTATTCCCCAAAGCCCATGACTTGGCGGCATCATTTAACCCTGGAGGAAAGAGTCCCTGCAGGACCGACCAAGCGCCCCCAACCAGGCGGTGAGCCCCGGTGAGGCGAGCCTGAGCCCTCTACCCAGCCCCCTTCTCCATGGGCCTGGGAAACGGGCTGTTTTGCACCGGGGGTGCGCTCCTGGTGGGTTCCATGGCCGATTCTGGTGCTCATACCCTCACCTGTCTGTTACGGGGGGGCGTCTCCTGTGCCACACCCACCGCTGCCACCTGCAAGAGCTCCTGGAGTAGGACACTTAGCGTGTGCCTGCGCTCTCCCTCCCGCGGTCTTCCGGTCCCCGGTCCCCGGGAGGGAGCACCTCAGGCCCCCAGAGCTAGGGATGGAGCAGGGTTTGGGGCCAGGCACTTCCCCACCACCGGGGTCACCTCCCTGGGAAGGACCCCATAGCCAGGCTGTTGCTCCAGCCACCCTCTCCCCGCTCAGACCATTTTTTCCCCTGCAGGGAAGGGGGAGCTGCCTGGGCATTACCTCCTCGTGCAGATAGGGGTGCTAGAGACCGAATCTTGTCCTGGTTGTACCGGTGAGGCATGGAGAGTGAGCCCCGAGCACGTCTCCTCTGCCATGATACTGTGCGATGTGTCTGCGCGCCAGACACAGAGCTGGGATCCCATTTTCCGCCCGACTTCTCGCTCGCTGCAGGGACCCTGAGCTATTCCTGGCCACTGCCATCCACGTTTGGTTGCCTCGGTCACGAGTGGGCTTATGGTGGGAACCGATTGCCCCTGCACTGGCCCGCGTGCTTAGGCTCTGTGCACGTTCTTTTAGGTTGGCATGAAGGTCGTGACTGTGGTCCTCATGTCCTGCTCTGTCCCTACCCATGATTTTGTATGTCGTGCACGCAGGTGCCCCCAGGGCTGACTTTGGGACTTCCATGCATCTGTGAAAAGGACACATTGGAGCCTGGGCAGTCTCTGCCGACGGTTCTGCGGGTTGATGGGGCAGCTCGGGCCATGATTAGTGAGTGGAAGCCCCCTCCTCACCAGACTGGGCCCAGTCTGAGGGGGGTTGGGGGTGGGGGCGGGGTCCTCACACCCCCGACTCACCCCATCGCCTCTCCTCTGTTTTCTTAGGACTCTGGTCTCCAGATGCCACTCTCTGAGAAAGTTCCGTCTCCCTTCTCCATGGGGGCCTCTCCCTGTGGCTTCCTGGGCTCGTCGTCTTCCCACCGGCCTCTCCCGCCCCTCCCCTGCCGTCTGCCCTATAATGTGATATAGCCGTCTCGGGGAGTCTTCAAATGAACAGTTTTCAGAATTGTTGGAGGCTCGGTTGGAAAACAGAAAAGGCTATTTCATGGGAAGATGATGACCTTATTAACTATAATTAGGCAATTCTCAGAGCTTTCCAATATAGTCCAGCATCTTGCCTTGTCGAAATGGGGGGAAAATCCTGTGGTAATGTCTTTGGGGATGTAATAGTCTTTAACACATTAACAGTTTAATTTCTTCTAGAAGGTTTGGCAGCCTGGCGTTTTCATTTAGAAAGCTGAGGTATAGTTGTACAGTCATCCACATTAATATAATAATTACAATTTTGAGCAAGTAATTTCAGACACTGACATCAAGAGTTGTTTTTATCGCTGGAGGAAGAGCTCGGGGTAAGGAGGTGGAACCTCACATCTAATCTCCCTCGAATGGCGTGACATTGCAGATACAGTGCCTCACGTCCCCGGGCTAGGTTTTGTGTTTTGGGCTAGGGACGGAAACACTTAGAAACTCTTCCTGTGTTAAACCCTCCGAGGACAGGCATATTTGAAGTTAATGGGAAATTTTCTTCTCTGAAGAGTTTTGCACACACGAGCCCACGCTCTGAAATCTCTCCTGGCTCTTGGTGTCAGGTGCCCCCGTCCCTGGGCTTGTGTGGGAACGCAGCTGGGAGAGGGCAGCGCCCCCGGCGCCCCCAGGAGCGCCTCCTTCACCCAGCTGTGTCGCCCTGAGCTCTGGGGGCACCTGGAGGCCCAGAAGCTGCCACCTCGTGGGCAAGGAGACCCCTCTTGCCTCCACAGTCCCAGCCTGCATGGGGGCAGAGGGGAGGGTCAGGCCCTGGCCGCCCCCTCTGCCCCTGCTTCCGTTTGCTGGCTTGGCGGCCCAGCCTGTGGCAAGTGAGTGCGCTTGGTGGTTTACCCTTCCCCTGTGCACATGTTTTTCACAGTTCTGTAAGCATTATTTGTATATCATTTTGGATCCTGTTTCTGAAACTTAATCTCTGTCTCTGTTTTTACAGCCTTCAAAATAGTCATCTCCTTTCATGTGGTTGTAACACAATTTACTAAATTGCATCCCTATTGCTGAACATTGAGGTTTAGTCCAGCAGCTTTTTTATTGTTGTTTTATAGGCAAGGCTTCAGTGATCATCTTTATGTACCTGATATTTAGCTTCTATGTAGTGATTTTCTTAAGCTTGATTCGTAGGGATGGAATTACTAGTCAAGACTAAGAACAACGTTTCTTTTTTTTTTAATAAACACTTCCTTATTATGGTCGTAGTATTTAGAAAATAGAAGATGATAGAAATAAGAACATCAAGGTGGCCAGATTCCCCTCAGGCCGTGTTCCCTGCCCTATCAGCTAGGAGTGCGCTCGGCCACAGATAATGGGAGACCCTTGGAGCGAGCCTGAACAGGCGCAGGCTCACATCTCCGTGGCTGGTTCCCGGGCGAAGCCATGGCAGGAGGGACCCCGGCTGTCGCCCTCTTTCGGCCCTGCCTGCCCTGACAGTGTTGCCCCCTCCACCCCCAGGTGTGCCCCCGGCCTCTCCTCGACCTCTCCTGCCTCTTCCACCGGGTGAGTCTATACGCTGCCTGCCCTCGGTCCTCAGACCCGGTCTCGGGCATTCAGGCTGTTACAGAGAGATCGTTACTTCTTTTTCTGCCTCTCCTGAATTTGCAGCTGCCCTGTCGTGACACACCGTCTGGCCAGAGCAGAGGTCTATGCAGTGCTGAGGCGGGGACAGTGTACCCAGGGCTAGGACGGAGCTCGGCTTTCTTTTTAATGGGATTGTCGTCTTTCATCCTGTGCTTCTAGTCCTGTGAGGTCCCTTGGGTCAGAAAATGTCCTTTGCTCTCAGCTCGGTTCTCTATGCCAGGGGAGGGGACGGAATCTCCCCGGGGCCTGTTGGTTCCTTTGATTGGCCCTGTAAGGGGAAGTCTGTCAAGCACCCAGAAGACGCAGGGGGGGTTGGGGGGGCAGCCATTGCCTGCACGGAGCTCCCAGAAGAGTGGTGCGAACGGGCAGAAACACCATTACACCGTCAATCCCATAACCCAAGCCGAGCCGGCATCGAAAGGAGTGATTTGTGACCCACTCTAATCCTGCAGAAAATAAAAGATAATAAAAGACTCCCGTGGACCCACCACCAGATATAATAGTTACTAATATTCTGCCATATTTGTGTTAGGTCTCTCTCTGTTTTGTTAGGAGTAAAATATTGCAGATACTGCTGCAGCCTGCCTCCCTCCTTCCCCAGCGGCGGTCACTCTGCTCAGGTTGGTGAGAAATGCTTTTGAATGCTGACTATGTGTGTTTGGCCGTAAACAAGGTATACCATTAGCTCCGTATTTGAAGATTTATAGAAACGTTACCACACTCTATATCCTTTTGTAATTTGTGAAATATTAAACGTGCTTTTGCACCTTTCTGTCTGGAACGTTCATTTGTAGCCGCTGTGTAGAACTCCGCCGTGTGGGGAAACGAGTTTATTCATTGCCCTGCTGGTTGAAGGTTAAGTCACCCCTTCGCTCTGTCTCCTGGAAACAATATGGCAGCGAGCACGTGTCCCGGCCCGCTCCTGCTGTCGAGTAAAGCGCCTCCGACCCTCGCCTGCAGATCGGGAGGGTTATTTCGCTGACGAGCCTGCAGTTTGCACTGGGCTTGTTCGGGGAGCTCAGTCGTGCCGCACGGGGTGTCCTGTGCGGAGGCTCCGAGGCTGAGCTGCTCCCCGTGCGCGGCCACAGCCACCTCTGCCCGGGCCTGGGGCCTGGGGCCCGGCTGCCGTCGGGAGCGCCGACGTGGCTTCCCCGTGTCGCCTGCACGTCCTCCCGCCGCGGTGGCCAGAGGTCAGGCCCAGACGGGGGCTCCTCTGGGCGAGCCTCCCGGGTGCTGCCCCGTGTTGGCCGGCGGCAGGTGTCTGAGGCCGGCTCCCGTCGCCCGCCTGCTTGCGTCCCGGAGCTTGTACACCTGTCTTTGAGCCAACACCAGTGGCTGCGCCATTGGGTGTGTCCCTGTGGGGAGCTCTCAGCCCCCCGTGGGGTGGTGGGTGCGCCCCTTTGACCAGACGCTGGGCTGCCAGCTTGCCGTCCTGGGCGTTTGCCCACTGGCGCCACCACAGGACTCAAGGGCCCATTTCTTCGCCCCCTCGCCAGCACTGGCTGTCACGGATTTTGGTTTTTGCCCCTGTGGCGGGCGTGAAACACATCTTGCCACGTTATGTTGTTGGCTGACCGGTGAGGCCACACCCTGTGGCCCCTCCTGGGGGGTGCTGGGCCCCCTTCTTGGCTGCTTGCCCTGAAGAAGACGGAAATGTCAAAATTCTGTGTTTTTGTCTTATGATGTCAATTTTTCAAGAGAGAAGTGGTGGGCATCCCACAGAGTTTATTACAGACTATTACAAAGGCCTTTGAGTGAGCGTTGGTGTGACTCACTTATGAAAAAAATATGATTTCAGTAACTGCAGGCTGTATCCGTAATGTGATGGATTTTCATTTAATCTCTCACCTCTCTGTAATTCGCCCAATTTAAAAATGCCCTGAAGCTCGCTTTCTCCTTGTCTGCGAGTCCTGTTCTTGTATGTGTTATCACAATAATAGCAATAAGAAACGGCGCCGATATGTGTCTCTCTCCGAGTTCCTGCTGCCTCCTTGGTCATTTAATTACTTCTGGTACTGCTCTCCTCCACTCTGCGCTGCCGGAACAGTGTGTGCCGGAAGCTTCCAGAGAGAACGCCACCCTGAACTGACTGCTGTTGGGGGTCGGTAGGCCCACGCGGATCCACGTGAACCGGATCGGGGTCCTGTCAGGGCCACATGGCCCCCGGGGCTCCGTCACACCTTGTTTAGTGGCACCACGAGGTCCTGGAGGTGGCCCGTCACCGTCAGGTCTGACACAAAGCCTGGTACTTGGCAGCATTCAGGAAACGAGTAACTCAAAGTGCTTGGTCATGACAATGATCCGTCTGCCCCGCTGGCTCTCCAGAGTGTCAGGAAAATGGCTGTGTCTGACCAGGAGGTTTAAAGCGAATTCCTGAGCTCTCCTTGAAAAGTGAACTTTTGGCCACTTTTAAATTTAATCCAATTCTGTCTGAACACTGTGTCCATGGCTTTGCTAGGGAACATTATCTTTCTGCCTCCCTGTGTTTGGCTTCTTATCTGTGTTTAGAACCAGGGCCTCCGCTGCGGAAATGAAGGCTTGTCTGTGAGCTGAGAGTCAGCTCAGACCCTCCCCAGACGACATGGGAGCAGTCTCCGCATCCTAACCAGGGCCAGCTGGCCGCGCCTTCTAGGTCAGCGGGTGCGGTGGTCTTTGCAGAATGGCTGCTGCCTCGCGGAGGGGCCACAGGTCCCTCAGGAAGCGCAGAGGGGGCACCGGCCCAGGCCAGGCTCAGCGCTGATGCTGGGAAGGCTGGTGACCGGTGTCGTGTCACAGAGCTGGGGCGACAACCGTGCCGCTGCCGCCTGTCCCGCCGGAGCGGGTGTGAGGGAGGGATTCGTTGTGTGTGGTTCTCAGGGGAGGGGGCTTCCCTCTCTGGTGGAGCTGCCAGGCCAGCCTGGGCTGGTTGGGCAGGGCCCCTGGGGCTGGCGGAGTGGGTGCCCCCGAGCCCAGGCGCCGCCAAGGCCACGCCCCTGCAGAGAGCAGCGTTTCAGAGCCCACGGAGTTTCACACCACGTCCTAGGTGCCAGCGAAAGTCTCACGAGGGCAGGGCATTAGCTCCATTTCTGCGACAAGTGTGTTCACGGCCTGACAGTTTGTCCACCATGTAAACAAACACCATGCCTGCTATTCTAATTAGGCCTTACACCGCATTTACATATTGCGAATTTGCAGGACGGCACTCTTCACTGCTGGGCACTGCCTACTGACCCGGTGCTTCCTTGTCTGATGACCCAGGGGTGAGCTGCCCATTCTTCCCCAAGGGGCCCCGGCCTCCCAGGGGGACCTGAAGGTGCGGATGCGTCCACCTGCTTGGTGTTGGGGCTGCAGCATCCTGGGCCTAGGCTTCCAGAGTTTGCGTTCTGGGACCAGCCCTTCCTGCAGGGTCTTGGTTTCCTAGGTGGTGAGATTTGGGAGTCGGACTCACCTCAGGCTCCTTCCAGCAGCCGCGGCCACCGTCACTGCCTACTGAGCACCTGCTGTGGGCCCGACTCTGCTGGGCGTCTCACAGTCAGGCAGAGCAAGAGTTTAATCATTCCATTGCACTGGTCAGGAAACTGAGGCCTGACGAGGCGATACCTTTCCCCACACACATGCCCCTCCCACCTGCTGCTCATGGCCCATTGCCTGCGTGGCGACCCCTCCCGTCACCCCGTCAATTGTACAGCCTGTGGCTGCCCTCTCAGGTGCCCCCGGGTTCTTGGTCCTTGGTCTGGGCTGCCCGCCTTTTCTACAGCAGTCTGGGAAATGGTCTTCCTTGCCTCTCCCTTCCTCCTGGGCAGCCAGAGCGAGCGTGTCCCTCACTTGCCTCCCAGCCTGCGGGGCTCAGGACCAAGCCCAGCCTCCCTCATGTGATGCTTGCCTGTTCTCCTGCCCACTGCCCCCAGTGCTCCTCCAGCGACCCGCATGGGCCGCAGCTGTGACAGGGCAGGGCTGTCCCCTGTGATGCCCAGTGCCCAGGTGGGAGAGGCATGTGCAGATACCAGGGAGTAGCTGACAGTGGACATACAGATGCCGCGGGGGCGCAGAGTGCCGTGGTTTGGACTCACGTCTGTTAGATGCTAAAATCTCTTCTCCTTCTGGCCCCTCCCGTTGATCACTAAATTCTTGACAGGGAGAGATGCCCAGGCTGAAGCCTGACTCGTGCGTGTCGCAGTAAGCGTCCCTGGCAGGCTGGCTGGCCCGCGCGTGGAACCCATTAGGCGGAGCTGTCGCCTGCCGCGGATGGGGGGAAGGTCCCGCGTTGACGCGTGCTCGGCAGGCTGTTATGAAGGCCTTGTCAAGTTGGTGTTTTAAAGGACTTCTCAAAAATGACAGGCTTCATTTCAGGGGTCTTTGTTAAATCGAACAGTGTTTCCGGGCCGAAACGTGTGGACTGTTTGCCAGAGCTCTTGCATGTAATGAGCTAGGGGCAGAATTAAAATGATTTCAACTTCGTTTCAGGCAAAGGTATTTAGCCAGAGGAGTCATGTGCAGGGAGGACCCTCAACATGCGCCAAGAGACACCCAGGTGGGGTCCCGGTGAGACCCCTCCCCTTCCCAGGGCTCTGTGCCGACACGACGATCAGCCCGCGCTGGATTTGCACGAGCACGAAGTGAGCGTGCACTTATTCCCGGCGCAGCGTCCTCATGCATGTGCCTCTGCAGCTTTGCGTGGGGCAGTTTAGAGAATTAATAGGTATGTCCTTTATTTCTCCCTCTACGAGCCAAAGCTTGGAATTAATTTTTTCTGGCCCACTAACTCTTGTGGTTAAAAGTACAAATTAAGCTTTCTGGGAGAATCCATCACAAAATTATTGAAAAGTCAGTGTGGAGAGGAAAATGGGCTCTGTATGGCTTATGTCTATAGGGTTATTGTTTTCTGCAATTACCCTTTTCTTTGTTTTTCTTCTTCTGTGCTTTGGGAAATCAACCTGAGAACGGGCCTCCAACTCGAAAGAGTTATTGGCTTTTTTTCCCAAATGGGATTGCCTTTCCAGAGAGCAGTGGCCATCCATTCGGCAACAAGTTATAAATCTGCGCTCCAAGTTCTCTGAAGAAAGCATGAATCTTAGACAATGGCGCTGTGGCACTATATTTCAGGCGGGCGTGTAGGGCCGTCACAAGTCCGCAAAGTCCTCAGGCGCCGGCTCCTACGCAGCCAGCGTGTGTCATGTGTGCTGCCCGGGCTTTGCGCAGGATTAGGAGGTGGGTTACGTAAGTTCTCCGTCGCTTTTCACTCTGCAGCCCCCCAGTGCCCCGGAGCCTGCCGCGGCGTGGGGCCGTTTGAGCCCCAGCCGTCTGAAGTGAGCGCTGGTCCTGTGCCGTCTCGTTGCATCTTTTTGTTGAGGAAAGAGCCTCCACGCCCTGTTCGCCGGACCCTGCTGGGTGCCAGGCGTGGTGCCAGGCTGTAGAGCACGCAGAACGGGAGGGGGCCCTGGCCCAGAGGTGCTGCCCAGTGTGGCTGCGCCCCGGCATCCCCGCTGGCCCGCTTCCCGGACCCCAGGGGACCCTACCGGCTGTGCCCACTGCCTGCTCTGCTTGCCTCCCCGGCGGTGGCTACTGAAATTGGAGGCAGCGGGTCTGTGACACCTGCAGGTCCCTCAGTGTCCTGCCTGAAACCCTCCAGAGGCTGCCTTTTGTCTCCAGGAAGAGCCCAGTCCCTGAGGGTGCCTCCTCCTGGTCTTCTTCCCAGTAAGCCCTTCCCCTGGCCCCACAGCACCCCAGCCTGGGTCAGGCCCCCTGGTCTCCCTCCTGGCACGTACCTGTCGCCTCTCAGACCGCGTCCCATTTGTGAATCACGAGGCAGAGATGTGTGGCTTTGCTTCCTGCTGCGTCCCCGGCACGGTCACAGTGAGCGGCACGCACTAGGTGCTTTGTAAACGTTGTGGAGGGACGCTCAGTGGCCTGGGGGAAGGCGCTGTCTCTGTGGGGCCAGCCTCTGGTCGTGGGGTGCGTGGCAGCCTTGGCAGCTGTCGGTGCGGTGATGGAAGCTGCCCAGGACTCGCTGGAGGGGGCGTGTGGTGAAGGGTGTGCGCTGGGCCCCAGTCATCACTTTCTTTATTGAACTGGTCCTATCACTTGACATCCTTCACCACGGAGGGACAAATAGCCGGGTTCAGTGTACAGGTTAAGGGGCGTCTGGGCTGCTGCCGCTGAGAAAAATGACTTCTGGCTCGAGAGCTGGGCCAGGAAGGGGGGCCTGGCCGGGGGGCCGACACTGAGGGCCTTCCCTACCCCGCCCCGCCCCGCCCTGCCCCGTTGTAGGGACAGGGACCCTGAGATGGGGCAGGCGGGGAGGGGCTGCGGCGCTGGCCTCCTGACCCCTGGCCTTGGCTCCCCCCTTATCCCTGCGGTTGCTCCACGCTGGGGGGATGAGGGCCAAGCAGAGCAGAGGCCCGGGGGCTGGAGTGGGCCTCTTTGCCGGCCGGCTGACGCTTGTGGTGACTTTGCTGTCCCCGCACTCTGGAGCTGGAGGCTGGCCCCTGTCCTTTCTCGGGGAAGCCTGGTTCCCTGGGAGTGCACCCCGAGGCCGCTTTGCCCGCCCGAGGAAGCATCTGTTGTGTGCTCTGGCCCAAGCGAGGCCACGGGTGCTGTGCCTGCGATGCACCTCGAGGCTGCGCCGTGGTCCCGTTGGGTCCCTCAGACATGGGCCAGGCGCAGGTGCCCTGTCTCCAGACAGCAAGGGCGGCCTGGGAGGCGGGTGGCCCCGTGGAGCAGAAAGACCCGGACGACTGAGCTCAGGCGCCTTCCCCGACGCCCCATGTGTGTGTGGCAAGGTGGGTGAGCGTGAGTCCAGGCCCAGGTGGCCTGGGCACTGGCCTGGCTCTGCCACCCTCGTGCCGTGTGCGGGGGCCATCATCTTAGGCTCTCTGGGCCTCAGTTTCCTCATCTGTGGACGAGGAGTGCCTGAGCGCTAAGGGCTTGGCCCTGAGCGGGTCACTCGGGTGCTGACCGCTGGTCTGGAACCCCCCGGGTGAGCAGAGCCCTCCCTCTGCGGTGGCCGTCCTGGGGCTGCCCCTGCGCGGAGCCTCCTCACTCTTTAATTGGACGGACACGTCTGTCTGTTTTTACCCGGCACCTCTTTCCCAAGTACAGCACCTTAGTTTGTATTCTACTTCCAATGTAACTTTAATTCCGTTGCACATTCATATTTAAAATCTCATGTGTATCAATTCCATGATATTGGCTTATTTTTCCTCTTACGTCTCACGAGGCGGTGTCACTGAGCTTCCTCCAGCATCGCTGGCACCAGAGCCACTGCGGTCCCCCGGGCACTGAGTCATCTAACGCAGTTTTCCAGAGCGCGTCAGCTTCCCTTCCGCCCAAGTCGTCCCAGATCCGCACTTACTGAATCAGCGCACAGCGCAGGCACTGGGAACTTTCTACCAAGTGCAGGTGTTCATTTGTAAAACTTTGGACCATTTCGTTTTTCCGTTCGGCACTTTGTGTTTTCTTCCTCTGGCTTTGATCTGGGGCTGCAGGAGCCCTCCATTCTTTCAATTAAGTCGATGCCCATTTACAGGGCACCCACTTCGTGCCAGCCGCCGTTTACCATGCTGGTGATGAGACACCCAAGCGCCCTGCTTCCCCAGAAGCTAACCGCTCAAAACCCGAGTATCACTACTAGTAAGCAGACTGAGAACTTGGGCCCCGCGGCGTCTGGCTCCGTGAGTGCCGTCGCCTCACCTGAGCCAAATGCCCCGCCTCCGCCAGGTCCCCAGGAACCCTCTGCCCCCACCGGCCTGCTCTGTCAGAGGAGGTCCACCCGATTTCTGGAATTCTCCGTGGGGGCGGCGGGGGGGCTCTGGGGTTGGAATAGCATGACAGGGCCCAGCATGCTCGCCTCCCCGGGGCTGACAGGAGACCCAAGGGTGTCATCCCCTCCAGTCTCGGGCTCGAGTGGTTCAGGATGTCTGTCTGCCCCTCTTATGGGGGAATAACTGTTTATCCATCAAGATGCCTTTTATAAATAAGACCTCAGGGGCTGGGGCAGGCCTAGGCAGTGCCACGCACACAACCTTCGTGCGCCTCCGAAAGGCTAGGAGTCACTGCAGTGACGTGTGGGACTGCCGCGTCTCAGGCTGCTCGGGCTGCCGGCACAAAGTACCTGACACCTGGTGGGCGCTGCTCAGTGAGTGTCCATTGCGTCTGAACCTGAACGATCTTGGGGTCCAGGAAGATGAAATGGGATTGGCTCCGGAGATTCTGGTCAGATCCTGATGACCGAGAGTCCCCCTGGAGCGGTGTGCATCCTCAGGGAGGCAGGGCCCGAGGCCAGCCGCTGGCTCTGGCGGCGGGCGGGGAAGGGGGCCTGCCTCTGCCCGTGCAGGACCCCGGGGCTCTGACCTCCCGCCTCTTCCTGGGGACCTGGCGGAGGCGGGGCATTTGGCTCAGGTGAGGCGACGGCGCTCACGGAGCCAAACGCCGCGGGGCCCAAGTTCTCAGTCTGCTTACTAGTAGTGATACTCGGGTTTTGAGCGGTTAGCTTCCGGGGAAGCAGGGCGCTTGGGTGTCTCATCACCAGCATGGTAAACGGCGGCTGGCACGAAGTGGGTGCCCTGTAAATGGGCATCGACTTAATTGAAAGAATGGAGGGCTCCGACGGTGCGCCGATGACTTCATGCCCCGGCACCCTTGCAGCTCAGGACGGGCCGATCTGCTGCCCCCGTGGCAGGTGAGGACCCTGAGGCGCAGAGGGGACTGTGGCTCGTTCACTGGGTGGCCTGCTGGGCTCGGGGAGGGGTGCAGAGCCAGTCTCAGGAGGGCCAGGTGGGTGGGCCTTACGGAGGGGGCTTCCTCCTCTGCCCCCCACCTGGTGCCTGTGTCTTTTGGGGGAGCTGGAGGCGTCCGCCCCAGCGGTGCCCCCTCGCCCCCGCCTGCAGGGACCGACTGCTGGAGGAGGGTCTCCGTCTGGCCCGTCTGGGGCCTCCTGAGTGAGTGAGCGAGACCATGGCAGGAGACAGTCACCACGCTTGCAGGTGTAAATCATGCCAGTTAACCTGTCACTCTCTCTGGCCCTGACATTCATTCTCAGGTGCATTCTTATTTAATTAGAGTGGCTAATTAATGCGTGACATAAAAATATTGACCTGAATTGATTTGGTTATCTTTATTCTTGGAACTTCAGTTAATAAAACAACTTTTGATAAGACTACTGGTTTTAGAACAGTTAGACTTAATTATATTTTCTAAAGGATTTTTCTAGAATCATGTAACTGCCCGGCAAGCTACTTCAATTCCCTAGTTAACTGAAAGAAATTGGTTTTTCATTTGGTTTTGCTTAATACAAATTAAAAGTAATATGCATTTGATAAAAGCAGTTAAAGGATTATTTATTAAAGTCTCCCTCTTTCTATGTTGGGGAAAAATCCACAAGCCCCGAATTAATTCTGAGGATGGTGTGCAGAGAGGATCAGACAGTCGGAGAGCCATTTGACCCGGAGACGCGGGCGTGTGTTTCTGCTCTCTCGGGTGAATGCTACGCCTGTGCGTGCGTCGCCGGCTTGGGGGCACGGGCAGCGGTGTGTCTCCGCGGGGCACCAGCCACTGGTGAACTAGGACTGGAACTAGGACTGGGGGAGAGCCGAGGAGAATTCAAGGGTTTATCCGCATCCACTCAGCTTAAGAACTAGGAAGTCTGCCCAAGATAGCAGTTTGAAAATAAAGAAATGAAAAGAAAAAAACCAATTTTGTAGAAATACTGACTGTAAAGAATATGTAATAAGTCAGTGGTTATTATTCCATTTGTGAGGCACTCAATTCCTGTAATTATTTTTTTAATGCTTGTTTATTTATTTTGAAAGGAGAGAGAGAGAGCATCCCGAGCAGGCCCCATGCTCAATGCAGAGCCCGACTTGGCACTCGATCCCGTGACTGCAAGATGGTGCTGAACCGAAGAGTCAGATCAGACGACGGGGCGCCCGGGGGGCTCAGTTGGTTAAGCGTCTGACTCTTGATTTTAGCTCAGTTCACAATCACAGTGTGTGAGTTTGAGCCTCATGTCAGGCTCTGAGCTGCCCTCTCTCTCTGCCCCTCCTCCACTCTCTGTCCCTCTGTCTCTCTCTCTCTCAACATAAATAAACTTAAAAAAAAAAGAATCAGACACTTAACCGACTGAGCCACCCAGGCACCCCCCCATCAGTTGCTTGTAGAAAGCTTACCTTCACAATACCAAACAGCTCCCCAAATTGTAGCCTGCCGTAATGGACCTGGCAAAGAACTCCATCAAGTTTACCAGCCTATAAAACATCAAAACCAGAAAACTCACAAGGACCCACCCAAAAACGAAAATGTCTCTTTAAAAAAATTTTTGATGTAATTTCAGACTTTTATAAAAGTTGTGAGAGTGATGCAAAGAATTCCCAGTAACCCTTTTTGCGGATCCCCCGAGTGTTATTTTAACTGGTCCTCTCTCTCCGTACGTGAAGATGTATAGAGTTTGGACGTGTAGGTTTATAGATCTATAGACACTCACGTGCACACCGCATTTTTTTTCCCTGAACCGCTTAAGAGGAAGTTGCAGACTGATGACACTTTACCCCAAATACTTCAGTGTTTTCTAAAATCAAGGACTTGTCCAACACAACCACAGTGCAACCATCAAACTCAGGAACAGAGTGGTGAAACAGCATTATTATTTAATCTACTGTTTGCATCTTACTGAGATTTTTTTCCAATGGTGTCATAATAATGGTCTCCGTAGCAAAAGAAAGTTCAAGATCATGCGTGACCATCGTTGCCCTGTCTTCTGTGTAGAGCAGTTCCTGTATTTCATGACATTCATGTATTTCAAGAGTATAAGCTGGTTGTTTTGTAAACTGTCTTTCATGTTGGGTTAGTCAGGTGCATCATGATTAGATTCAGATCTTGGACTTCCTGGCAGGAAGGCTCGGGGGTGATGTTGTGCCGTCAGCTGGTCCTGTTGCTGGAGAGGTTAACTTTGACCATTTGGTTAGGGCGGCACCTGCCAGGTTTCTCCAGTATAGTTACTATTTTACTTTCCGTACCGTGTGGGGGGATACTTGGACACTACCCGAATAACCTTCTGTTCCTCACACTTTTATCCACGAGTTGTAGCTGTCATTAATGGTCCCTATGCGTATCAATTCCTATGATGACCGTGGACAGATGGTGATTTCTAATTCTATAATTTCTTCCTATTATAAAGAGGAGTTTTCTTTCCCCCCAGTCTATTTATTTTGTATCACTGTGGATTCATGGACTCTCTCTTTAATAAATTCTAATCTCTTCTTATCATTTGACCAATAGCAGCCCCTTCCAGCTGGCTCTGGAGTCCCGGTGAGAGTTTCCGTCATTCTCTGAACAGGTTCTTGCTTTTTGGCCCAGCAAGGTGTCCCAGGTTTGCCTTGTTCTGCTTCTGCCGCGTCTGCAAGGAGCTCCAAGGAGCTCTGGTTCCTTTACGTGGAGAAGGGCGTTTAGGCACCAAGATTTGGGGGTCAGGTGTGCTCATTGCTCCTGGGGTGTCAGTACCTCCCAGAGGACAGATGTGGGCAGTAGATGTGTGCGTACATGCACCCCCACACACCTCTGTCTGGTTCTTTCTACCCAACTCTTGGGTTCACGTGGATTTTCCACATTTCCATCCAGTGCTGTGGGGTTCATTCTGCCTTTTTCCATTTCCACATTTGTGACTGCCTTTTCTGGTAGTGCGAGGCTTGGCTCCCCATTTGACAACATGCTTACAAACTCGCTCAATCCCAGAATGTCAAAAAGTTGTTTCAGAACAGCGAACATCTGCACAAAGCTGACTAAGGTGGATTTGTTCACAGAGTTCTTTAGCCTTTAGCCTGAGCGTACAGTCTGCATACGTCCAGATGCTCCGTGGCCTCGTCCTTTTTCTCTTTTCTCCTTTAGTGTGGTTTTATTGTTTGTTTGAAATACAGTGTGGTACAGTTTTTTCTTTGAATTCTGTTTTGGGGTTCCCCCAGTCTGTGGACTTCTTCCCTTTGCCCCTTCCCTCCTTACCCCCTTCCCTCCTCTCCTCTCCTTGCCTTTTTAAAAAATTTTTAAAATGTTTTTTAAATTTATTTTTGATACAGAGAGAGACAGAGCATGAGAGGGGGAGGGGCAGAGAGAGAAGGAGACACAGAACGGGAAGCAGGCTCCAGGCTCTGAGCCTGACACGGGGCTCGAACCCACGAACGTGAGATCTGACCTGAGCTGAAGTTGGAGGCTTAACCGACTGAGCCCCCCAGGCGCCCCTCCTCTTCCTTTCTTTCCACGTGAACCACTAAATATTTCCAAAAGTCAAGACTACACACAAAGTTCTATCTAGAGAGGCACGCTGTGCACCCCACCCCATTTCCTTTATCCCATCTACCAGTTTGCAGCCCTGCCCTGTAGAACGCCAGTCTCGTTAGTCTTTGGGTTTTCTTCCCGTTTCTTTGTGCTCACATGAGTAACTTCTTATTTGCTCTTCTTTCTTCATAAGAAATCACATATTATAGATGCTTTTTTGCCTTTTGCTTCTTTCCCCCACTTACCAACGTGTCCGTCAGGCCACACCAGTCCCTAGAGCTCCCCGGTGCTTTGCCACAGCTGCGGAGCATTCCCCCGAATGTCCCTTCTTTCTGGCTGTTACTAGGGGCGTGAAAATGGATTGTACTTTGTGGATTTAGGTGCCGGTGACAGCAGAGCCTTCCTGCGTGTCAACTCATTTCCACCTGAGGTGAATGGCAGTGTGCTTGGAGGAGGAAACCGGGGTGTGACCCATGTCCTGGGTCCTGGGGTCTGAGGTCGCCTGTGCGTGTCCCTAGACGCCTGTCCTCCGGCGGGAGGCAAGGACCGTCTGGAGGATGCTCCTAGAAGCAGGGCTCACATCCCTGCTGCCACGTAGGAAGATCCAGGAGACAGCGCTGGACGTTTCACGTAGAGCTGTTTCCATAACCATCTTCCTACAATTTCTGTTTGTGTACGTGTTTTCTAACGTATGCAATATACCAGTAGAATAAAATTTATGTACTCAAAGTTGTATGCTCAAAACTTTTTTTAAAATAGTAGCGATATGTGATTAAAAAAATAAAGTCTGGAGGCCACGCGAAGAAGTGCGCTCCGAACTGTCTTGGGTGGGAAGGGCACGTCTGGGCCTCAGGTCCACAGGCGGGCACGGGGCTGGCAAGGAGGCTCACGTTCACTGACTCGCTCACTCAGCTCGGCCCTCGGCAGTGAGGTTGGCGCAGTGAGCGGGTCGCTGTCGTCCAGACCACAGGAGCGGATTCCGTTCCAGGTGGGCCTCCCACGGCTCAAGGGCAGTTAGGAGAGAACACAGTGCGGGGGTCTCCTGGGAGGGCCGCCCAGGTGGCATGAGCGCCCGAAGTGTCAGTGAGCAGCCTGCGGTGAGGAAGGGCCTGGAGGAGGGGAGAGTGTGGCTGCTGACGGGGCGCCGTCGCTGGTCTCCTCCTCTGCGGGCAGCCAGAGTGCCGCCGCCCCCGGTGGGCCCTCGAGTCTTCTCAGATTAGTGGAGAGGCTGGGGGGGGGGGGGGCAGACTCCAGCACTGCCGGGCCTCGTGCCTCTGGGACACGTCGGGCCCGAGCCTCCCCGGGTGACGTTCTCTTGTCTCGCCATCAGTTAACCAGTGTGGTAGCTTTCCTCCAGGACCTTGAGGCTCCGAGAGAGGAGATGCTTGTGGAAGGTCATAGAGCTAGTTGGACACTGAGGCGAGGTGCGGGGGAGCACCGGGCTGACTGCCACGTCCAGACTTGGCTTTTCATCACGACCGCATGCTTCTCTTACTTAGAATCCTCTCGTACTTGAAAGGGGGTTCGGTTTGCTTTATGTTACTTTAATGCTTTTTGGAATCTATTTGCTTTGTTTATTTTACAGCAGCGTAATTTGCAATGAAATAGTTTCACATTGGGCTCACATGTTTTAATGGTGTTTTAATAGCACCTTAATGATGTCCTCATGGATATGCAGTCAGATACTTTTGTCATCCTAACCTCCCCGAGTAACGGTGCTGTGGGGGAGCGCGGCCGTGAACTGTGGCCTTGGCCGGGGGGCTTCTGAGTCAGCTGTCCAGTGTCTCTTGGGCCGGGGGGCCTCCGCGCACTGGGGAGAGGAGAAGAGAGAGTCCGGCCACGCGTGGCTCTGTTTCACTCCGCCAGGTCTGTGGGTCATCTCTGAGCTTATTTCCTGCCTGGGGACGTCTGGCCAGGCATCTTCTGTGTGCCAGAGGAAGTCCGAGTCTCTGCCTTCAAGCCCCGTGAGACGTGGAGGGCGTGCCCCCCCCCCCCAAGCTAGCGCACTGGCTCCCGAGGGCCTCGGTTTGCTAGGGTGCCCGCTGGCGGTTGTTGTGCCCGTGCCGCGCCATATGCCGAACCATCTGTTCTGCCTTTTTGTTTTGGGAAACGCGGCACAACAGTTAGAGTCTTGCCTGGTGGAGCACAGAAGGCCCTTTAAGGGCTGCTCCTTAGCCATGTGGGTCCCTCCCGTGCTGGCAGGGGCTGGAGCTGGAGCAGGGCCTCGGTGCTTGGCTGTTGAATGAATGAATGCTTGATCGTGACCACTCAGGGCTGAAGGGGATGATGAGAAGGGGGGAGGGTCTCTTTGGGACTGGCCCGCTTACTGGCTTTGCTCCTGGGAGAACATCCAACTGCAGAGAGCTGGCCCCTAACCATCCCTGCCAGCATCCAGCTCAGCCCCGCCTGCCCCCTTAGAGACCCCCCCCAGCTTGGCTGTAGCAAGACCCACATCCAAGGCACCAGCCTAGTCCCTGTCGCGGTGAGCCTCACCACAGCTGTGGTGGGCACTGACCTGGCTCTGGTGCTCGCTAGCTGTGTGGCCTTGGACAAGGTGGTGGCTCGACTTCC
This sequence comes from Suricata suricatta, assembly GCF_006229205.1. Lineage (NCBI taxonomy): Eukaryota > Metazoa > Chordata > Mammalia > Carnivora > Herpestidae > Suricata > Suricata suricatta. The sequence goes on along the minus strand of NC_043708.1, from coordinate 3,994,459 downwards.
GGCAGCCTTGGTTTCCTTTTCTGTAAATGGGGATCCTACCTCTCCTTGTGCACAGAGTGGTTGTGGGAATTTGGGGTGACTTGGGTCCTGCCCAGCACCCGGGCACTGAGACATTGGTTACGATTATGATTATTGTCATTGCTACTACTATTGCACTGTCACTGCCTCCCCCCCCAGCACTCTGCATCCCTGTGTTTCACCCACACCCCTTGCAGAGAGAAGGGAGGGGGAGCCGGTCTGCTGCTTGTGTCTGCCATGCTGCTCTGCTCATAACCGAGGATCAGAGGCGCCCTCCCCACCGCCTTGCCTTCTCATCCTCTTCTGCCCTGAAACACCACCGTTGCCTTAGAGGAAGAAAAAATAAAAAAGAAAGGGAAAAAAGATAAGAAAAAAAAACAGAAAAAGAAAATGATTTGAGTCAGGGAAAGAAATCCCCAGGGCCCCGTTTCACACGATTGTCCCATTTCTAAACTTGAGTTAATAAGAATAAACAAAGTAGTAGGTGGATTTGCACAGAAGAATATTATTCTGACGATTATGCAAATATTTATATGTTCTGGTTTTCTCATTTTGTTACTGGTGTCTAATTTTCTAGTCTCATAATGAAGTGTAATTTGGAGAGGCTTTGCAAAGACAGGCACAGCAGTGAAATAATTTGATTTGTTCGGTAAACTTGGTTTCGGTTATTCCTTTTCATCAGTTCCTTCAGAACCCTGCAAGTTCTTTGTGATTTGACAACAGCTTTCAGCCCAATGAAGACATGACTCTCACATTGCCAGGAATTCCGAAGAGGTTTATGATATTGTCACTTAATAAGAAAATGCATTCATCGGCAGGATATAAAATTTATGGGCTTCAAATGGATTTGAGTTTGTGTGTTAGCCCTCTGTGCTCCTGCCATTCTGGAGGCTATGCGTAAGGTTTTTTAATTAAGTCAAATTGAATCGAATGAACTTTTATTGAGCGCCCACTCCCTGCCAGACAGTTTCCTTAACCCTTGCCCCGCCTGTTGGTGGCTCTGGCCGCTGGGGGGTGGGGGAAGCCCGGGGAGGCCCAGCCGGATTATGCCCCAAGTCCGTGGTCATCCTGGAGGCATCCAGGAAGTGGCGTTTGAAATGAGGTATGAGATTCATGCACACTTTCATCCCAGCTGATTATATGCCGGGCTGATTAGAGAGAAGAGATTAATCTTGTTTAATCTTCTCAAACCCTCCTTTGTGAAGTTCAAGTTTGACGCCTTTTCCCTATTGTACATCTAAGGAAACTAAGGCTCGGAATGGTGCAGTGATCGGCCAGGGGCCACACATTCGAACACAGAACCCTGTGGCTCCAAAAGCCAGAGTTCCTTCTGGAACTAGTTCCATGCTCGTTCGGCATGACGCCCGGCACATGACTGACCCCCTGCCTGTCCGGACGGCTAGGGGGCCTTCCTGTAAACTGAGGGGAGCGGTGGTGTGGGGGTGCGGCTGGGCTCCAGATTCCTGGGGACTTCCTAGCGCTGGACCCCTAGCAAGGGGCCTCTCTCCCCTCTGACCCTTTCGTTCCCCACTGGCGGACGAATCGTGTCGTGTTGCCTCCCGGGTTGTTGGTAGGAGTACCGGTGACACGTGGGAGGCCCCTGGCTGCGCCTGGCACCTGCCCTCTGGAGTCGGTCCTGGCCCCCAGCACCAGCCTCGGCCAGGAGGCTGCCGGTGCTTCAGCCCCCGGACTCCTGTGCGTCACAGAGCTGATTGCCGACAGAGACTGGTGACTCATTTGATGGCATTTTGTGTGGCATTGTGCCGTTCAGCCTGGCACAGCACGTCACTCCTGCAGCGGGTATTCAAGAGCCATTAGCGTTTATGAAGGTGATAAAATTGCCAAAGTGGAGGGAAGCCATCAAACTAAGGGCCTCGCCTGTCTCCTGAAGGCTGCCTCGCACACCCGATGGCTGCCAGGCTGTCGGAAAAGTGTCATCTGGATTTCTCACTGGAGACAGAGCTCTCTGGAAGGACAGTCGGGCAGCCCCTGATTGCCGTGTGGGGGTGGAGGTTTCTGTATGACAGTGAGTCTCGGGAATTAGCCGTGGTCCCGGAGGCGTTGTGCTCAGCTTAACCCTTCCCGCCGCAAAGGCTTTAAAACAAACCCAGGAAATACTTATATATTCTTCATATTCTCTGAAAATAAAAGTGACTTTGAATGTTTGAGGTTTGTGTCACACAGACCCCTCCTGCTGGGGAAGCATGACAACCGTGCAGGAAGGAGCAGCCCCAGCGCCCCGCTCCTGTGTGCCAGGGGTGGGGTGGGGGTTGGGGGAGGCGTGGGTGCCAGGTCCGGCCCGGCCCCACCTCTCGCGGGGGAAAGCAGGGACCCCGACTTCTGGTCCGCCGCCAAATCCACACATCCAGGAAAGGGTTCACTGTTTAAAAACAAATGTGGGAAACTGTCACGCAGGAGCCCCTGGATAGTCATTTTCACATCATTCTCCGGTAAAGATAGAACGCTTAATTTAGGCAAATTTAATGATTTCAGAGCATTTGAAGTGATCCTGGGGTAGAAAGCAGTGTTTTCTTCGTTTTTTCAATTTCCACCCAACTTCATTCCTGTCTTTCTGTGCGGAGTGTCAGTTGTGCTGGGGTCGGGGGGCGGCGTTTCCTCTTGGATGCATGTGCACCTGCATCATGAGTGTGCAGGAGCGCCCTGACTGTGAAACAGCTGCCCTCACGGTGCTGACGGGCAGCCATGCCCAGGGTCCCTGCGCTGGGGCAGCAGGGCAGCTGCGGGCGCCTGGGTCAGAGTGTCCGTCCTGCGCACTCCTTGGTCTCTTCTCGGCTGCTGTTTGCTCGCTCCTAGCGTGGGGGTCGAGGGGGGCCCCTGGAAGGTTAGGACTGTGGGGGGGGCTGGCCAGCTCCCTGGGGGGGGCTTGGGGTGGAAAGCCTGGCCCTCCTGGGCTACACCACACTCACCCCCAGGCAGTCTGCACCCCTAGGGTATTCACAGTCTCATTCCTTGCTTTGTTCTCTATGCTTGTTCAGGGAGAGTGAGCCCAGCAATCCAATCCGGAGGTCAGCTTATTTGGGAGATCCATATTACTTCTGATTATTTACGAAGGGACAGGCCAGGGGGAGGTAACCAACTCGATTAATTTGTCAGAGAGGCAGCTGGAGGGATGTGTGACAAACAGACCAGGTTGTCATTTGGCCAGAGACGGTCTGTGCTGGGATTGTCCCCCCAGGATAGCCATGATGACAAATGTAATTGACATTTTTTATTAACCCTGAAATGATTAAAGATGCCGCTGCTGAATTTGTGTCAAAGTGCCTGGTCCCTGGCATTTTGAGCGAGGGTTCTGTGTGGAGCCAATAAATAGCCCTGTGTTTACTTCCTGCTTGTCACGTTAATCAAACGAGGCACACAGAGCCCTGCCTGCTTTGATCTTGGAACCAGGCCAGGGAGCCAAGGCTCTGCTTCGTGACTGAGACCTTGAGAACATTCTGGTACCGGCATCATGGTGGACCCTTGGGAGACACTGTGTTCCTTGACCCTCCTAGGCCCCCGGGTGTCAGGGGAGCTCCTGCTGTGTGTGCTGGGTCCTGACGTGCACAGGTGTGGACAGCGGGCCTGCCCCTCGGGGAGCACTGCTGCAGAGCAGGGATGGAGGGGTGTCCGTGGGAACGATGCAGCCCAAGTCGGCAGGGGCGGCGCCGGGGCCCTCCCCGTGGCGGCAGGGCGGGGTGGCAGGAGGGGGACTTGGAGCTCAGACGGAGGGGATCTCCTCACCCCAGGGACGTTCCAGACAGAGGCTGGAGAGCTGGCATGGAGGGGCCGGGAGCAGGAGGGCGAGAGGCATGGCGGGCTGCAGCCAGGCAGGCCGGGGGCCTGATGGAGCACAGTGCGGGCTTCGCTGCGTCCGAGCCTGCCCCTGAAGCTCCCGGAGTTCTCTGTGCTCGGTTTCCTCATCTGTGAAATGGGAGCAGTGATAAGCTCACAGCTGCCACTGCAGTCGTGCAGGGACACCGAGGGAGGAGGAGGGAGCTGTGCGGACCCGCACGTTGGGGTAGCCATGCCCAGGTGCCGCACAGTTCCTGCAGTCTGTGTGCTGGGCTCTGGGAGGTGTTTTGATTCCCCCTTAAGAGAAGAGGCCTCTTCTTAAGAGGCTGGAGCGGCTGCCCGAGGTCACACAGGGCTGGAGAGAGGCTGTGAGGCAGGGCTGCTTGCCCTTACGTCCTTCCCTGAGAAGAGACAGCAGTGCAGGGGTGTGGGGGGCTCCACTGAGGGGAGAGGGCTTGTGGAGCAGAGGGGGTCTAGGGTGTGGCCCTTCCCTGCATGGAGTGATGGGTTGGACGGTTCCTGTTGTGTGGTACGCACATTCACTCGGTCACTCGGCCAGCATTTAGTAAGCACCTAGGGCATGCCAGACCCTGGGCACCTGTAGGTACCCTGGTGGGTGGCCAGTGGGGCAGGAGGGAAGACAGTCATCACGCATCTGGCAGTGAGGATGAGTGACATTCCAACATCGAGACAGTGGTACATGTTATTGCGATCCCCCTCCCAAGAAAACCCCAGCTGAACCCCCTCCATTTTCTCCCATGCTACCCACTTAGGAGAAGATTTATCACTTGTGACTTGGACCTGTTGCTTGGAAGCCTTGCCCATCAGTCTAGTTTCTTCTCCCCTCTAACCCTGTGGCTGGCGGGGTGTTGTAGGGGCAGCGATTTAATATAAGTCTGCAGTTTGCAAAGCAGCCGTGGTTCTGTGCACTGAGCATGTTTGCCAACATTTTCAGGGAAACCTCCAAGCTGTTCTGGGAGCTTGGCGATACTGCCGGGAAAAAAAAGTTATATTTAATAACATCTCATCCTTTGGGTTCTGCAGCTAATAGAAGCCTAAATGGAAGCCATGTCTGAAAGCCATTTCTTTATGTGATTCAGAGGATCAGGACGCTGCAATTACACCGTGTATGAGATTTATGAAAACATTAATGCCTAACGAGAAGAAAACATCTCAGTGAGTTATTTAATTTCGAGTTGCAGGCCTGGCTGCCGGTTCCTAATTCAGACCTCGTGTTCTGTTCTGTGCGTCGGCCCCCGGGCGCTGACTCACCAGACGCTTGCTCACGGCCCCTGTCTCGCCTGGAGGTGGGGGCCCGGGTGCCGTGGAGCTGCATTTCCGTCCAGTCCGCCTGACCCCGAGCCCATCTCTCCCTCACCCCTGCATAGGACAACCTTGTTAGGTTTGTAACGTGTGGCAGCTGCATGATCTGCTGGGTAAGGGGTACACACTTAAAAAAATTTACATGCCACACGCTTTCCCCTGAACTGACATAAAAAGGATTGCCACGCACAAGCAGATGTCACAGTGACTGCCGTGCTCGCCTCATCGGCCGGAAACGCCACCGATTGAGTTACTCCCGACACCGGTCTCCGTTTATGGCAGGTGCGGGGCAGGAGTGCTGGGTGGGGGCCGCGTATTTTCCTGTTTCCACCCGTAGCTGAAGCCTTAATTCAAAAACAAATTAAGTCCTTCAGCTGTCACTTGATTGTTCCCTCCGATCTTTGGGGATAAATATCATGGCTCCTGCCTCGCATCGTCTTCTCTCTCCTTTTCCCCCAAGCTTTTCCCCCCTTACTTTTGTCTCCTGGCCCAGAACTCAACATTTCTTTGACAAAAGCATGCATTATTTAGAGCCTGTCGCCTCTTGAAGTTCTTTAATTACAGAATTAGAGCAAAGTAATGACAGTTTAATTTGTTCTTTCATTCATTGGGAGCGCTCGGGGCTGGTGTGGAGGGAGTGTGTTTGGAAAGCTCGGAGAGTGTCCGTCGAGTGATTGGATCGCGAGCGATAATGGCTGTGGTTAGTGCCTGGCGCAGTGCGCACCCTCAGCCCGGCCTCCGGCTCCCGGGGACCCTGGCGGGGATGTCAGCCTCTCTGTCCTACACGTTAAGGCCTTGAAGCCCAGAGAGGGGTCGCGACAGGGCGGAGGGCGTCCGGGCAGCTGGAGGGACACCAGGCAGGCGTCTGACCCTGGGGACCCCATTTGATCCTCAGGCCACCAGTGGTGACCTCAGTCCCTCAAGCAGCTGCCCCGGGCATGACAGGGTTACAGGGGTGAGCCGGAGAAGCATGCAGTCGGGCCTGGCTGGGGGCTGACTCTGGGAGATGCATGGGAGGGGCTGGGGCTTCACCGAAGCCGAAGGTCATTTTTCTACTTTGACCTTGAAAGTGCTGGGTTATCCTTCTGAGAGATGTGGGGACACAGAGGGGTGGCTTTTGAGCGCGTCCCGTCCCCATTAGCTGTGGGCCAGGAGAGCTGCCGTGGCGGACAGTGGGACTGACATCGCCCTGAAGCCTGTGGGGTAAGGGCAGTCCCTTTAGGCCTGGGCTCCTGGGCTCCTGGGCTTCACTCTGTCCTGGCCTAGGACAGGTCTCATGTCTAGCCGAGGCCAAGGCTGGGGTTGAGAAGGCTGAGGCGGCAGCGGTCAGGATGCGGCCTTCCTGTGAGCACACATGGCCCAGGCCTCCTCGTCGTCACACTGGCCCCGGGGCCACCACACCTTTTCTGCACTGGCCTCCGGTGTACGGCATCGGCTCTGGGCTTGGGGACCGGCTGCGGGTGGACAGCTGTGACATCCACATGTGCTGCGGACCCCTCCGGTTGGCCAAGCGTCCTAAAGGAAGGCAGCCAGACAGCCCCCATGGCCTCGCTGTGTCGGGTCTGGAGCCCTTTGCACCATCATTTTGGTGGCAGGTGGTGAAGGACCGACAGAGAGCGACAGGTCCGTGTGCCTCCGACTGTGCTTTCTGCTCTGCGAAGCTCCACCACGGCTCCGTCTTCCTGCTGTGGGGATGGGGATGGCAGCCCAGAGACGCGGACCTGGGCTCGGGCCACGCTGCTCGAAGGGGCACAGGAGGGTTAGGATTCAGGGCGTCTGAGGTGCCCGGTAGAACCTAGGCCCCTGTGTCTCTGTCGTTGCCACCCTGTCCCCACCCCCGCCTCCTGCGTCCTCACAGTGTTCCCGTCACCCGGAGTCTCAGAGCGCTGCACTGCGAGTTGTCACAGAACTCTGGAAGTTATTATTAATGCATTTCTCTGCAGCAAAGTCTAGATGAATTTAGGATTAGAGGGTTCAGTTACACTTTATTATTGTTTGCCATTAAAAATCATGCAAATAAGCTGTGGAATAAAGCAGCTTGTATTGTTTTGGACATTCGATTTACATGTTTACTGGAAGGAAAAGCACACCGAGCCCCTTCAAGGTGGTAACGAGATCTTGCCTCAGAGCCTCGGCTTTGTTGGTCTTTATGTATAATTTATTCCACGGCAACTTCCAAAAGAGATTTTCAACTAGTTTATCATAGACACTTATACCCAGCAAGAGGATTTTAAAGCTTACTTTTGTAAAGCTGCAAAGAAAGCTTAGAAGCCATATAACCCGGTGGGGTGAGTGGTGGAGGAAAGGCGAGCCCCGGCGTCGGACCCATGGCCTGGGAAGTCCGCCGGAAGCTGCCTCGTTGCTGGAGCCACGAGGGGGAACTACTGGGTCACAGGCTTCTCATTTGTGGACTGACCGGAAGCTTCCGAGCACCCCCGTCCTGAAGCCCCACTGAGCTTCTGACTTGCCCTGTGAGAGAAGGGCTGGGACGGGAGGACCGCTCCAGCCTGAGTGTCAGCTGTCAAGTGCAGGCGGTCCTGGGGGCCTGTGTCCACTGTGGGGGCTTGGACTCTGCACCGCCTGCCAGGTGACCCTGACCGTGCAGGGAAGGGACAGAAGGCTCAGTCCACAATGATTGCCAAGGCCTGTTCAGTTCAGGACCCCCTGCCCCCTAACACTGTGGTCTCTTTGAGCCCCATGGCCCATCAGCCTCCTAGTGAGGTGGGAAGGAGGGGCCGTGAGGCCCGCTCAGAGTCCGGGCAGGGGGAGGGAGGGCTGACTCTGTGCATCCCTGGGGTGCCGAGGGCTGAGATGAGCCACACCGAGCCGCAGCAGGCGTGTTGTGGACGCCAGTGGTCGGCAGCAGTGAAAATGGATAAACCGCAGCACAGGGTTCAGAGCACGGCGCTGAAAATAGTCGGTTTACAACAACGGCTTGCAGGCGGGGCAGCTGTGCCGTGTTCTGTTAAGAAGATGGAAGCCACGCGCCAGCCCCGAAAGCTAATGAACGGGGTTGGGGGGGGCGCGGGAGGTACAGACTGACTCACAGACACACGGCTCTGCGACCAGTCCGGGGGTCCTGGTCACGCATGGCTCTGGGGGGAGCCGCCGCCTCCTGACACACGCGTCCTTGCTGCTGTGAGCACAGGCACAGATAAAGGGACTTCGGACCGCGCCACGCTCCCTGCCACGCAGCTTCTGTGAGTTACAGGCTTTGTGACACAGAAGTCAGCGCCTTACGAGCTACGGACCTATCACCGTTATCCCATTATGTGCCTCGTCTTTAGTCCTTTAGAATCACTTGTTAAACTTTTATAGGTAAAATAATTTCATGCTCACTGAAGTGATGTAGTGTGAGACTAATTCAAGACTATTAGGAATTTCGGGGGCTCCGTTTATAACACCACTTGATGCAGTCAAGGCTCAGTGTGTTAGGGAGTGACTCTCAACCCGAAGAACCCTGGGCCTGGGCACGAGCTTGGGTGCCGAGAAATTTTGAGTGAACTGAAAACTGGTGGAAGCTGGCTAGTTGGTCCTTAACTGGCTCTTTTAGAAGTAATTAGACCTGAGATTTTTCTGAGCGTTGGCCTTGAGCCCCATAAATGCACGATGACTTTATTTCTGGACGCCAACCTGGAGATCGTAGACAGAACTTCCAGGGAGGTAGCAGCAGCTCTGGGCAGCGAGCAGAGACTTCTGCAGGGGCAGGGCTGTGTGAACCCCCAGGTGGGGACAGGAGTCCTGCGTCAAGTGTCAGCCGCTCTCTGTCGCTGAATTGAGCAGGTCAGATGGGCCAAGACAAGAGGGATTTGGGGCACTCTGGGCCGAGGGGCTCAGCCTGCTGCCACCCAGACTTGAAGGCTCTGAGGTGGCCAATGCCTGATGCAGTGACCAGGGGTGCTGTTAGGCGGGGTGGGGGCGGGGGGCGGGGAGGCAGCAGAAGCCAGGCCTGCAGGATGGCATTTCTGTGGCCTAATGATTGTCAAAAACCACTTGGTAGATTGAGGTAATGTATTTCCCAGACTCAAGCAATTTGCTCTTCCCCACCGCGCTGAATCCGGCTGTTAAACCCCCTCGCTGTGTGCATATAGCTATTGGCACCGGGGGAAAATGGTCAAGTTCAAGGCCCCTGCTGTATCTGTGCTAGGCTTTTCTGGAATTGATGAGTAACTACACTTTTGAAAATGAAGTTTTTAAGAACATTGGAAAATGTTAAGTGGAGAAAGCAGGATGCCAAACTTGTATATTCAGTGGGATCTCAGGAAAAGCAAAGTGTGCATTGAGAAATACCGCGAAGACACTGCCAGTAGGTTCACAGCAGTTACTGTGAGCACAAGGATTAGATTCGGTGTCACCTGTGTCCCTGTGCTCACTGCCTGTGGCCCAGGCTGGGCGCCTGGGCACCGAGGGACACACACGGACTCTGGCCGTGAACGCCGGGCCCGAGACCTGCTCGCTGGGTAACCTTGGGCGGCTCCCTGCGCACCAGAGCTCCAGGCCCCTCGCCTGTAGAACGGAGAGGGGTGTGGATGTGTCATCCAGTCAGTGATAAAGCACTGACCGTGTCAGTGTGTGGCCGTCTAAAGAGATGATGGCTCTTGTGGTGCTGATGGGGGCAGGAAAACATCATAAACGTGCACGGATTCCTTTCAGAATCAGAAAAGCATTTATATAAGGTAATGGGGGAAGGGAGTAATGACAAAAATTAGAAAAGCAAAGCAGGCCTTCCAGCTGCACAACCCCCCGACCACCCATCACAACGGCCACTCTTGACTCGTTTCCAGGAGAGAGGAGGTCAGGTGACACCCAGCCCCTTACCACGCGGTGCGTCCAGCCCTGCTGGAGGGAAAGCACGGAGCACTGTGGGAATGTCCACTGGGACCCTATCTCAGCCTGGGGGAGTCAGGAGGGCTTCCTAGAAGAAGGAGCATCTCAGCTGAGACTGGAAGGAAGAGAAGGGGCCAACCCGACGGAGAGGAAAGAAACTGCTTTGAGTAGAGGGAAGGGCATGTGTAAAATCTGAGGTTGCAAAGAGCCGGGCACATTTGGGAAACGTGTCTGGAAGGTGACTTGTGAATGAGGAAGAGGTGAGAGGGGGCACTGAGCAGTGGCCCGGGGCTTCCCATGTCAGCTGAGTGCTTTCCAACCCTCTCTGGGCCCTGGCTGTGCCCTGCAGGAGCCCACGGCCGGATAAGTCCTTATAGCCAGAGGGTGCCTGAAGGACCTCCTTTATGGGTTTCTGGGTGGAGTTTTGGGAGTGCAAGGCTGGCATTCGTTTTTATGCATGTTTTGAGGAGTCTTGGTGAAAGCGATCACCCCCGTCCCAGCCCGGTGGTGGAGGGCCAGCAGTGGGGCCCATCGGGCACTGGCCTGAGGCGGTTGCCACGGCAGTAGGACCTGAGTGACCTCACTCTCTGAGAGGGGCCACCTGGGTTGTGGGGCCCGGCCTGTTGGGCGGGGGTGGGATCGGCTTTCTCCACTGGGTGTCTGGAAAAGCTGTCAGAGGCTGTCACCTGGGACAAGGCTGTGTATGATGACAGCCGGGACACGAGGGCCCCTCCCCCCCAGACCCCCTGCCAGGCCATTTGAGCCAAGTGAGCATGTGCTCTAAGGAGCCGCCACTAGTGACTGCCCAGAGAGGCCCCGGTCTCTCTGTATGTGTGGGAGCAGCAGACCCGCCCACTTGGAGGCCGCCTGTCTCCCTGGCTCGGGTGGAGGGGATCTGTGCCCCTGCCACCGCCATCGCCTGGACAGGTGGCACCGTGACGGGAAGGGGGCCTCCCAGGCTCTGTTCCCCCTGCCCCCAGCATGGTGTGGTCCGCGGCACGCTGTCCCCCACCCCCCGCGCTGTCCCCATGACCCCGCTCCTGCCTCTCAGGCGCTCTCGCTCGGATCCCCCCACCCCAGTCCCATGACCCTCCTCCACAGCGCACGTCCGCGGTGTCCTCGGTTCCTGGCCTGCTTGTCGCCTCCCGGACCCGGCCTGTTCTCTCCCCCGATGGCCCCTCCACTGGCCTCCCCGTACTATACTGGCCTCTTAGACGGCAGTGTGCGTTTTGTAAAAGGAAATCTGACCGTTGCTTCCCTCTGCTGCCTTTAACCCTCAGCCACCTCCTGAGGTACAGGGCGGGAGGGGGCCTGCCCCTCCTCTCCCTGGAGGCCTCGCCCCTTCCCCAGCAGCCTGCCCACCTCCCCAGTTGAATTTACACCATTACTGCCTCCCAGAGCCCCCGTTCTTCCCTTCCATGTCTCTCCAGTGGTGCCTGTTTACACATTTGCATAATGTCCGTCTTTTCCACTAGACTCATGAGTGGTTCTGTCCCCCGGGATCCCTGCGGTGGGCAGCGTTCCTGGCACACACTGGGCCCTGAATAACTCTCTGTTGAATAAACCCGGGGAGTGAATGAGAGGGGCCCGCCCTTTCTAAGCCTCCATTTCCCCAGCTGTAAAATGGAGGCAACCTCCCTGCAGACTTGTGAGTCCGTGTGAGGATGCGGCACTGTGGAATGCGCTGCACAGAAGTTAGAGTGTAACATTATCACTGCTGCCGACCGTGTCAGACCCTCCTCCCGGCCCCTGCCGTTCTGGACGGGAGGGCACTTCTCAGCACGGAGGAAGCCAGCCCCCGTGCGTTCCTCCGCGACCTCTGACGCGTCTCGCGTCCTTTCTGCTCCAGGTGACCTCACCTCCGCCTTTACATCCTCTGCTGACATTTAAACTCCCTCCCTTTGTGCTGACCTTAGTGAATCCAGAGAAGAGTTTCTTGGAGTTCTCTGTATAATGAATGCTCACGTACTTACAGTTTCTGATTGAGTTTCTCCTCATTCTTTACTTTAAGGGACCTGCCATCACGTGGCACAGGACGCATTTTAGGAAGCACTTAGGAAGATGGTGTAAAACGAAGGGACTATTTTAGTGCTCACTGTTTCTGCAGACGTGAGCCCTGTGTAACACAGTGGAGGAGCCCCGCCCTTAGAGGATCAAGCGAGAGCGGGTCCAGCTCCTCTGCTTGTCTCCTAGGAACCCCGCACTTCCCAGGGCTCTCTGCAAGCCTCCCTGACGCGGGCAGGGCTGGGGGAGTTGCGTGGGTGGGGGTCGCCTCCTCAGATCACCCCTGGCAGATGGTTGCCACCCACGGTAAACGGCAACAGGTTATAGATCACTCCGGGCCTTCCTGTCACCTGTGTGACACAGCAGCGCACACGGAACAAACACCAGGTCCCCTCACTCTCCTGAATGTTCCTAGCGGGAGGGAGGGCGTAGGGAGGTTGTGACCCAAGCCCTGGGGTGGTGGGGCGTGTGTGTGGCAGGCACGGGGGTGGGGGTGAGGACGCGGCCCGATGCGTTACTCCCCAGCGCTCAGAACAGATGCTCAAAACCAGCTATGCGGTCGGCTTCGGGTAAGGAAGGAGCAGTCCCTGTCGGAGTAGCCGCACAGCAGCCAACTGCAAACTCTGAGCAGAACAACCACAAGCAGGTGCCGGAGAGAACGGAAAGCAGGCAGGCCCTGGGAGGCAGCTCTGAGGAGGATACGGCGCGGGGTGAGTCTCCTGCTTCTGCTGTTCTGCCGGAACGTGGGCTCCAGTCTGTGCCAGGCAGGGGCAGCTGAAAGCTGGATAGAAAGCCTGCAATGTTACTGGCTTGAGGAAGCAGAGGGCAGAACATGGGGCACCACGGCAGCTGGAGAGTGAGGAGGGAGATCTCAGAAAGGAGCGAGTCAGAGAAGAGGAGCCCTGAGTTCTGTGAGCAGGCTCTGCCCAGGTCTCTGGGTGACTCCTGACCCAGTGCAGGGAGCAGACTCCAAGCTCAGCTAAGGCTAAGAGAACTGAATAGAAATTTCTGCCTCTGCACACAGCAGGGGGGAGAGTTGAAAATGTGAGTAGAGCCAAGTTAGCTGACTGTTGAAAAAAAAGTGTTCTTCAGAGAAACATGACAATCCAGAGTTTATACAACATACATTCCATAATATCTAGTATTCCACCCCAAATTACTCATATAGGAAGAAACAGGAAGAGGGCACCCACAGTCAAGAGAAAGGCAATCAGTGGGGCTTGTTTCCAAGATAGCCAGATGTTGAAATTAGCAAAGTATTTTAAAACAGTCATTACGGAAGTGCTGAAGGATACAAAGGAAAATATATTCATGATGAATAAAAAGATAGGAAATCTCTGTAGAGAAATAGCAACTACTATATATAGGAAAACAAATGGAAATCCTAGAGCTGAAAAATACGGTATCTGAAACACAGAATCCCTCACTGGGGCTTCATTGCAGAATGGAGATGTCAGAAGAAGGAGCCAGTGGACTTGGAGATAGAGCAATAGAAATTATTCAGCCCGAAAACAGAGAAAAGGAATAGGGAGAAAGAAGAACAAATAGGGGGGCCTGAGTGGCTCAGTCAGTTAAGCGTCCAACTTTGGTCCAGGTCATGATCTCCCAGCTCGTGAGTTCAAGCCCCACGTTGGGCTCTGTGCCAATAGCCCAGAGCCTGGAGCTGCTTCAGGTATGTGTCTCTGGCCCTCCCCTGCTTGTGCTCTGTCTCTCTGTCTCTTTGTCTCTCTCAAGAATAAATAAACATTAAAAAAAAAAGGACGATACTCGGACCTGTGGACAATATCCAAAGGTATTTTGTGTAATATATATTGTAATACGGTGTGTATAATTAGAGTCCCAGCAGGAGATGAGAATGAGGAAGAAAAAATTATTTGAAGAAATAATACGTGAAAACTTCCCACGTTTGATGAAATATATGTATTTACAGATTCAAAAGGAAAAAATACTTTGCAAACCCCAAACAAGACATACAAAGAGAATCACACTACGGTATATCATAGTCAAACAGGTGGAAACCAAAGGTTAAAAAATTTTAAAGTAACCAGAGAAAAATGAATATCACATGGGAAAGAATAATGATGTGAAAATTGCTGACTTCTCACCAGAATCAGTGGATTCCAGGGCGTCTTCCAAGTGTTGATCAAACAAACACACAAACATACACCCACAACCAAAAACATGTTAACTCGTGATTCTGTATCCTCTAAGAATGAAGGTAAATTAAAGACATTTTCACATGGGGGAACCTGGGGGGCTCAGTCGGTTAAGCGTCTGACTTGGGCTCAGGTCGTGATCTCATAGTTCATGCGTTCAAGGCCTGCGTCAGGCTCTGTGCTGACAGCTCGGAGCCTGGAGTCTGCTTCAGAGTCTGTGTCTCCCTCTCTTTTTCTTCCCCTCCCCTGCTGGCACTCTTTCTCTCTCTTTCAAAAATGAATAAACATTAAAAAAAAAAGGCATTTTCAGTTGAATGACAACTGAGAAGTCATTGACAGCAGACATGTGCTATAGAAGTGTTAAGGGAAGTTCTTTAGGATGAAGGGAGATGAAACCAGATAGGGGCTCAGATCTTCAGGAAGGAGTGAAGAGCCCAGAAATGGGAAGTATGTGTGAAAATACAGAAGGCTATTTTTTCCTCTTACGTAAAGAAAAAGTACATAGGACTAAAGCAACAACGACTGTATTGCTTGTGGGGTTTCTCAGACACGCGGACGTGAGCCATGTGACAGCTACGGAGTCAAGGACGGGCTCGGACGAAAGATACTTATGGTTTCCAGCTTCTTATATTTTATGAAACTTGTACACTATCCATCATAAACAAGACTTAGAAATATTAAGAATGTATATTGCAATCCCTGGAGCAACCAGTAAAAAAAGTAACCTTGAGGAATAGCTAAAAAAAACCCAATAAGTAAAATAGAATTGTAACAATAGTTATTTCAGAAGAAGGTGGTAAAGGTGGAAAAGAGGAATAAAACAGAGATAAAACCAGAAAACGAATAGCAAAATGATAGATGTAATTTTGATCATATCAACAATCCTATGAAATGTAAATGGAGTAAACATTGCAATCGAAAGAGATTGTCAGAATGGATACAAAAGTAAAATCACATGTTGTCAACAAGAAGGGTACTTTAAGGAACAAATAGGCTGAAAGCAAGTAGATGGAGTAGAGATACCATCCAAAGAGTAGGCATAAGAAAACTGGAAGTATTGTTAACACTAATCAGTAAAATAGACTTTCAGACAGAGGGCACACCAGAGAGAAGAGAGAAGACATTTCATAGTGATAAAAGTCAATTTATCAGGACGATCTTACCATCATATATGCACTTAATAATAGAGCTTTAAAGCACATGAAAAATTTTTCATAGAATGAAAGGGAGAATAAAAAAATTCATACTTACAGGTGTAGATCTGAACTCTTCTCTAAGTGATTGAACAACTAGACAGATCAATAAAGATGGAAGATCTCTATTACACTATCAACTACCTTACCTTATAGAACACTGTGCGTGACAAGGACGGGATACATGTGCTCTTCAAACTCAAATAGTACTTGAAGTCACACACAAATCTCGATACATTTAAAAAGATTGAGGGGCACCTGGGTGGCTCAGTTGGTTAAGTCTCCAGCTTCGGCTCAGGTCAGATCTCACGTTCGTGGGTTCGAGCCCCGCATAGGTCTGCTCTGTGCTGACAGCTAGCTCAGAGCCTGGAGGCTGCTTCTGGTTCTGTGTCTCCTTCTCTCTCTGCCCCTCCCCCTCTCATGCTCTGTCTCTCTCTGTATCAAAAATAAATAAAACATTAAAAAAATTTTTTTAAAGATTGAAACCACAGAGAGCCTAGTCTCTGTTTAGAGTGGAATTAAATTAGCAATAAATAATGAGATACCAAACAATAAGAAAAGCTATGAACATTTGGCAATTAAGACACACTCTTTTTTTTTTTTAAATCCTCAAGTTAGTTAACATAACAGTGTAGTCTTGGCTTCAGGATTAGAACCCAGTGACCCAGTGATTCATTTCCTACATATCACACCCAGTGCTCATCCTGAAAAATGCCCTCCTTAACGCCCATCACCCATTTAACCCACTCCCGCCACCAACAACTCTCAGTTTGTTCTCTGTATTTAAGAATCTCTTACGGCTTGCCTACCTCTCTGTTTTTATCTTATTTTTTCTTCCCTTCCTCTGTGCTCATCTGTCAAGTTTCTCAAATTCCATATATGAGTGAAATCAGGTAATATCTGTCTTTCTCCGACTTATTTCGCTTCGCATAACAACCCCTGGTTCCATCCACGTTGCTACAAATTACCCTCTCGTTCTGAATAAATATCCACAGGTCTCAGTGGTCCTCCTGACCTGAGGAGACAAAGCTGGGAGTCAAGGAAGTCCTTGACAGCGAGAGTTCTCAGGACGGAGGAGTGGAGATTGCAGAGCCACCCCGACAGAAAGCTCCAGAGATCTGGGGGAGGCGCCCTGAGTGTTCCGTGCAGTTCTTGACGAGCATGTGTATGAGGAAATGCCTTGAAGCAGGGGAAGAAGCGCTCAGAAGGAGCACGGTGACCAGTCCCCAGAGCTCCCAGGGCCGAGAATCGTCCATAGGGCCACAAGCCAGAGTGGGAAGTCCTGATAATTCATTAGAGTGTTCCCTCTGTAGCAGGGAAAAATAGCCCTAGACGAAACAGTGTTCTAGTCCCTCCTATCAGAGCTTTGAAACTATCCTGGAAAGAAGTGAACGGTTTCCAAGTAATTTAACCATGTCCCAGAACAAACCTCAAGAGTATTTATAGGAATACAAAAATATAAAACATCTACTAAAGTAAAATTCACTGTGTCTGACATCCAAACAGAGATTACAAGGAATGCAAAGAAGTAGAAAAATCCAGACTATGATTAGAAGAAAAGTCAATCAATAGAAGCAGACCCAGAAATGGCACAGATGGTGCGCTTAGTCAGTAGGAACATTAAGCCAACTATTATAACTATGCTGCAGATATGTAAGAAGGTGCAGAAAGGCATGAGTATGTTAAGGAGAGATAAGGAAAATAGAAGAAAGATCCAAATTGAACTCTAGAACTGAAAAAAAATCTCAGGGGAAAAATACACTAGACAGAATTAATAGCAAATCAGAAACTATGAACGGTTAGCAATTTAAAGACATTGTCACACACACATTTTAGAATGCAATATAGAGAGTAAAAAGCTCGGGGGAAAAGATGAACAGAGCATCTATGAGCTGTGGGACCACTTCAGTCACACCTGATGTACATGAAATTGAAGTCCTCAGAGGGAGAGAACAGAAAAAAATATTCCCAAAGAAACAATGGCTGAAAGTTTTCCAAATTTGATGAAAATGAGAAGCCTACAGAACCAAGAAACTCAGGAACACTTAAGGACAAGAAACATGAAGAAAATTTCACCAAGGTACCTCGTAATGGAATTTCTTATAGCCAGTAATAAAGAAAAAAGTTTTTAAAGCATCCGAAGGGGAAGAAAAAGACAAGTTACATCCTGAGTGATAAAGAGAAGAATGACAGCAGACTTCTTACTGGAAATAATGCCAGAAGACAGTGGAAAAACGTACTTAAGGTATGAAAGGAAGATGAATAAACCACTGTCGTCCCCAAATTTAACACCCAATGAAATATGCTTTTAAGGGAAGGGCAGAATACTTTTTTAAGACCTTTATAAGCGGAAGTAATTCATTACCAGCAGACTTGTACTATCGGAAATATTATATAAAGTTCTCAAGATAGAAGAAAAATGATGCTAGATAGAAATCTCCATTTACAAGGGGCGGCCAAGCCCCAGAAGTGGCAAGTGTGTGGATGAATGTAAATAATTTTTGCTCTTAGTTAAAAATCACTTTAAATTTAAATACAAGCTGAGATGGGGAGGCGGTGTGTATGTATTATTGCGGCTCTTATGAGGCAAGTGCTAATACTACTTGAAAGTGACTGTGGTAAGTTACAGATGTAGAAAGCAACGGGTAATAAAGCAGAACAAAATTTATGGTTAATAATCTAACAATTGGAGATAAAATGAAATAACAAAAAAATGCTTAATTCAAAAGAAGGCAAAAAAGGGAAAGAGGGAACAAAGAACAGATGAGATGAACAGAAAGCAGATAGCAAATTTAAACTCAAACTGTATCAATAATAGATGAAGTAGTCTAAATACCCATTTAAAAGACGAAGAGTATTAGGGTGGATAAAAAGGCAGTGTATACAATGGCTAGAAGAAACCCACTTTACATATAAAGACACAAAAAGTTAACGTAGGATGGAAAAACATATGCCAAACTAATACTAATTTTAAACAATTAGGGGGGCCTGGGGGGCTCAGTCGGTTAAGCATCCAGCTTCAGCTCAGGTCATGTTCTCACGGTTTGTGGGTTCGAGCCCTGCGTCACGCTCTGTGCTGACAGCTAGCTCAGAGCCTGGAGCCTGCTTCAGATTCTGTATTTCCCCCTCTCTCTGACCCTCCCCTGCTTGCACTGTCGCTCCAGTATAAATAAAAACCATAAAAAAAAATTTAAACAATTAGAGTGGCCATATTAATATCAGACAAAGAAGATTTCAGAGCAAGGACTATTAGCAGAAATAGAGTTATCTTATGATGATAAAGAGGTCAATTCATTGAAGGACATAGCATTAGGGGCATAAATATTTAGACACCTAATAAGAGCTTTAAAATACATGAAACAAAACTGATAGAAGTGAATGAAGACATAATCAAATCCACAGTTATAGTTGGAGGTTTCAACACCCTTTTCTCAATAATCAATAGCTCAAGTAGACAGGAAATCAGTAAGGATATCGAATATATGAATAACACTATCATCCAATTTGGCCTAATTGACATTTATAAAACACTCTATGTACCAATAGTAGAATGTATATTCTGTTGTAGCGCACATGGAATGTTTACCAAGGCGGACCAAATTCTAGGCCATAAAGTAAGCCTCAGCACCTGTAAAAGGTTTGAAATCATTCCAAGTATATGCTCAGAGGATCATGGGAGTAAGTTAAAAATCAGTAACAGGTATCTGGGCAATTCCCAAATATTTGGAAACTAAAAACACACTTCTAAATAATCCTTGGGTCAAGGAAACAAAAGCCGTTAGGGGTATTGGCAAAGTCTTTGAACCAAATGCCAACGACAAAGCAACGTGAAAATGTGCAGGATGTAGTTGGAGCAGTCGGCAGCCGGCAACTTGTAGCCGTAACCGCCCGTCTTAATAAAGGAGAAAACTTCAAGCCCGTGATCTCAGCTTCCACGTTAAGACAGGAAAGAAGAGGAAAATCTACCCAGTGTAAGCAAAAGAAAGGAGATTAAGATAAGGGCAGAAATAACTGAAACAGAAAACACGATAAACAGTAAGGAAAAATCAGTGAAACCAAAAGTCGGTTCTTGAGGTCATTGAAGCTGGTAAACTTTTAGCCACTCATCAGGAATAAAAGAGAAAAGATACAAATTATTAATATTATGTGAGAAGTGACTTGACTACAAATCCTAAAGATTTTGAAAGGCTCCTGAGGTCATGTTATGAGCAACGTTATGCCAGTGAGGCCTATAACTTCAGATGAAGCGGGTAAATCCCTCGAAAGACCCAAAAATGAAAAGCTCACTCATGAAGAAATAGATAACCTCCAAAGCCCATGTCTACTAAAGAAATTGAATTCATAGTTAAAATCTTCCCACAAAGAAAACTCCAGGCCCAAATGACTTCACTAGTGAATCTTACCAGACATTTAAGATAGAAATAATACCAATTTGTTATGGGTTGAGTCGTATCTCTCTCAAAATTTATATTTTGAATTCCTAACCCCAAATGCCTCAGAGTAAGTCTTTATTTGAAGATAGGGTCTTTATAGAGATTAATCATGTTAAAATGAGGTCATAAGGATGGGCCACAGTTCAGTATGACTGGCATCCTAATAAAAAGGGGGAGATTTGGAGACAGGCAGAGAGAACACCATGTAAACGTGAAGAAAGCCATGTACAAATTAAGAAGAAAGGTCTGGAACAGACCCTTCCCTCAAGGCTCTCGGAAGGGGCCAACCCTGCCAACACCTGAATTTCTGCCTTTTAGTTTCCTTAATCATGAGACAATACATTTCTGTTGTTTAAGCCACTCAGTTTGTGGTACTTCGTTATGGCAGCCCTAGGAAATGACTACACAATTCTATTCAAACTCTTCTAGAAAATCCTAGAGGAGGAAACACTTCCCAGCTCATTCTGTGAGGCCATCATTACCTTATACCCAACAGTAGAAAGACATTGTAAGAAAGTGATAGACCAATATCTCTCATGAATACAGGTACAAATTTTTAAATTAAACTTTAGCAAATTAACCCAACTGTGTGTGTGTTTGTGTGCATGTATACACAAACACTTGTAGTTAGTTTTTTATACTATCAGAGCCACATAAGGTCTGTCTCAGGAATGCAAGCTTCACTTGATATTTGGAAATCAATTAGTGCATTTCAGCGTATTCATGAACTAAAAAAGAACCAAATGATCATGTGAAGAGATACAGAAGGAACATTTAACAATATACAGTATTCATTTGACAAAAACTTTGTGCAAAGCAGAAATAGAATTTTCCTAAACTGATAAGGGGCATTTATGAAAACATTAGCTTTCGCATCCTGCTTAACTGTTGTAAAAGATGGACTGTTTTCCTCATAAGATCAGGAACTAGGCAGGGGGGCCGCCTGCACTGTGTCTATTCAGCATTGTAGTGGAGAGTCTAGCCAGTGCAATAAGGCAAGAAAAGACACAAGTTGGAAAGGAAGAGGTAAAACTGTCTTTATTTGCAGACAACATGATTGTCTATGTAGAAAATTGTACCGACTCTACAAAAAAACTTCTGGAACCAAAAAGTTGGTTTAGCAGAATTCAGGGTCAACATATAAACACTGACCATATTTCTACTTACTGGAAACTAGCACAAAATTAAAAATAAAAAATACCATTTACGATATCAAAATATGAAGTAGTTAGGGATAAATTTGACAAAAGATGCATAAGATTTTTTCATTAAAACACTACAAACCATTGCTTAGAGAAATTAAAGGCGGTCTGAATAAAAGGAGAGGCACATCCTCTTCATGCATTGGAAGACTCAGTGATGTTAAGACATCCCACCAAACCGGTCCGTCGGTTCAGTGCGGTTCCAGCCCTTGGCACACATCGTAAAGGAATCCCAAAGTGTTTGCAGGCAAATGCCTTGGTGAACGTGTGGACACTGGCCGTGAGTCTGATAGCCATCTCTGGAACGATGTCCTGGGTGGCAGGGTCTGTCCGGGGGAGAGAAGAGGCCAGGAGCCTCGGCTGGACTAGGACGGTCCCTAAGACAGGAGCCGTCGGGCGAGCCAAGTGGGAGGCAAAGATTCACCCAGAAGTGTGATAGCCGTTATGTGCAGGTGGTAGAACTATGGATGACCGTTACTTTCTTCTTTGTGTTTCTTTGTGGTTTTGTTCCCCCCAGAGCATACTTACTTCCAGTGTAATCAGAGGGACCACCATCCTGTACTAGATTCCTATGGGATGTTGGTTTTCTGTACTTCTGTATAATTTGACTATTTTACCAGAAGATCGTATTTGTTCTGTAATCAAAAACACAAGGCAGACAGGTGGGCAGAGAGAACATGACCTGTGGCTAAAGCAATAGGTCTTTAAGAGACTGTGAGGAGCTCCTGGTGGGGCCACGTATCAGTAACCAGGGCCCGGAAGCCCGAGGAAATACAGGACGGCCAAGCAAATGTACGTTTTACTCGTCATGTTCTTTTCAAACCTGACTTCTGTTGGACACATAGGATGTCTCTCTCTAGTTAATGCATCAAGTCATCTTAGAACATTTGACAGAAGACTTAACTCCTTAATTCCATGGAGGCAGATTGGGATCTCTAATAACTTAATTGAAAAAAGGTACACACTTCAGGCTGCCACAGTGTTTGGGAATTAATCTTTAAAACCTGACAGTGAACATTAAATTCAATTAGGGAGAGCGATTAGCAAAGATTCTTCTCTCCTTCACCTTGCGTAGCTTTGACAAGTGGCTGACTGGTCTGCATTGATTCTGAGCCTACACTCGTGTATCAGCCAGGAGAGCCAAGTAGGCATTTTTCACTTCCGAGGAGCAGTTATCGGACAATTCACAGACTGATGGATTTCCTTAAACATGTCTCCATGGCTGATTCAGAAGGCCCCCCCAGCCCAGAATTCAGATGTCTCAGTTTGCTGCCTTGGGCCTTGGTGCCTCTCTTCCTCTCCTCTTTTCTCCTCCTCTGCTTCCCCTGCCTCCCCTCCCCTTCTCTTTCCTTGTCTTTTTCCCCCTCCTCATTTTGTTCCAAGGGAGGCCACTTTTCCAGTGCCTCCAGCTGGTCCAGCTCTCCTCCTCTGTCCCCTGGATTCTCGCAGAAGCCCCACATTGTCTCCCTTGCCCTGCACTGTCCCCCGGCAAAGCTGCCGGAGGGGTCCTGTGTCTGCCTGGAAGGTTCTTCCTCAACGTCCCTATAGCGCCCATTCTCACCCCTTCAGATCTTCCCTCAAAGCCACCCTCTGCGAGGCCCTTCCTGGCCACCAGCTCAACCCCTTCTCCCGCCCTCAGAGCCCCTTTGCTGCTCACTGTGCCTCCAGTCTTCGCTGCTACCTTCGGTTCTAGGGAGATTCTGCTTCTTTCTCTTGTTTAGTGTCTGTCTCAGTGACAGTCGTTTACTAGTTGTCTTAGTTGTTTACCGCTGAACAACGCCTGGCGAATCACAGCCGCTCGAGAAATGTTTGTTGAATGAATGAAGAAATGAATGGGTTTAATAGATGGGAACATCTGGACATACTTGCTTCAGAGCACATTCTCTCTCTCTCTCTCTCTCTCTCTCTCTCTCCCAGAAAGACAGGACAGTGCTCAGTGTCCTTCACCCAACCCCATCCCTCACCTGTCATTCCCCAGTGACCACCATCTTCATATCTATTGTTACGATCTTACTACAAATGCACAAATAAACTTGATAGAGTTTTGCTTTATGTGTGTTTTTAAAGTGTTGAAATACATATAAAATCTACCGTTCTAGCCATTTTTAAGCGTACAGTTCGGTGGCACTGAGCACATTTACGTTGTTGTATGACCGTCGCACCATCTGTCCCCAGAGCTCCTTCTGTCTTGCAAAACTCAAACTCTGTCCCCGCCAAGCACTGACTCCCCATTCTCCCCCCAGATCCTGGCAGCCGCATTCTACTTTCTGTATCTATCTGATTTTGACTATTCTAGGAACCTCCGTATGTGGAATTAGACCCTCTTTGCCCTTTTGTGTCTGGCTTATGTCACTCCGCGCCGTGTTCTCGGGGTTTGTCCACATCAGAGCAGGAGTCGCAATCTTGTTAAGACTGAATACTGGTCCGTTGTATGGAGAGGCCGCGTTTCGTGCACCTGTTCTTCTGTCGGTGGACACTCGGATTGCTTCCGCCCTTTGGTGACTGTGCGTAACGCTGCTGTGAACGTTGGTGTGCAGAGACCCCTTTGAGCCCCTGCTTTCAGTTTGGGGATCTGTGCACACAAGCGGCCTCGCTGGGTCACGTGGCAGCTCTACACATCAGTTTTTAAGCACCTGCCATACTGTTTTCCATATAGTCTGTGCCATTTTGCACCCCCCTAACCGTGTACCGAGGTTCCAAATTTCCCCACATTCTCCCAACACCCGTTCCTTTTTCTCGTTTTTCGGTAGAAGCCATGGGCGTGAAGTGAGGTTTTATGTGTTTTTAAAATTTAGATGGCGTCTTGTGTGTGTATGCAGCTCTTCTCGTGTGATCAGTATTGTGATTTTTTTTTTTACTGTTTAGCCATTGTTAACTCTGTAGGTGTTGCTCATTAATTTCACTTTGTTTTCTCTATTGAAGAGCCACACTTGAACATAGTTTTGGAAAAAACTATACGCTCTGATCTTCTACCATAAATTTCCACTCCACTTTAAAAAAATTTTATGTTTTTTATTTTTATTTTTGAGAAACAGAGAGGGACAGTGCAAGCAGGGGAGGGTCAGAGAGAGAGGGAGACACAGAATCTGAAGCAGCTCCAGGCTCTGAGCTGTCAGCACAGAGCCCGACATGGGGCTCGAACCCACGAACCTTGAGATCATGACCTGAGCCGAAGCTGGACGCTTAACCGACTGAGCCACCCAGGCGCCCCAGTTTCCACTCCACTTTGAAGTCTTCTGGTTGTGTCTTCTATTACTTATGTCCATATTTCTGTTTCTTAAACTTTTTCTTTTCTCTTTTTAAAAAATGTTTATTCATTTATTTTGAGAGAGAGAGAGCGTGAGCAGCGGAGAGAGAGAGC